>NW_008596733.1:0-102089 GCF_000691845.1 Merops nubicus | reverse complement strand
GACTGGATGGTCCTGCTCTGGCAGGGGGGTTGGACTCCATGATCTCTGGAGGTGCCTTCCAACACCTAACATTCTGTGATTCTGTGATATCTGAGGAGTAAGAGAGGGTGGAGTACAAAATAACTGGAAAGGAAAAGGAAGAGAGCAGAAATTCCAGAAAAGTTAAAGAGTAGATAAAGGTTTGGATTAAACAGAAAATGGGATGCCAAAACCTGAACCTGCCAAAGATGCATTGTACTGAATAACTTGCTTGCCTCAGATAAGGTAACTTTGTTTTCCCTATTTTCCCCTTCACAAAGGAAAGTCAGTGGGGATTATGCACATGGTAATTTACTACTAAATACAGAGAACAGCAGCTATTAGGCAAAGGATGAAGTGAGAAAAGGTAACAGCAAAGGTTATTTCTGAAAGCAGGGAATTAGAAGTAGACACCAATTATTGAAGAAAAAGGATGAGTGACAGAAATCTCAAGGTTAAGGGCTGAGAAAAAGAAGGTCTGCAATAATTTGTAGCTTATTTGATGAAAAAAAAAAAAGAAATTAGAAGGACCTATGTATACTAGTTGATAATGAGATTACTGTGACTGCATTTGCCAGTAAAATGTGGTGATGGAAGCAGAGAGATCAGTCCCAGACTGTGTGAAGTGGAATATTTCTGGTGGAGACGGGGATGCACAAATGTCACCGTCCAAGTTACTGTGGGACTTCATTTGCTATCAAACATGATATCAAGTCTTTCAGTAAAAAATTAATCCTGCAGCATCTACAGATCTACAAGGCTGTTTAGGGCAGGGGGAGTAGAAGACTAGTTTCGTTAAAGGAACCTAAAGAATTTTGCTTCTTAAATCTTGCAAAAAGAAGCTGAAAGAATGTTCTTACTTTCTAGAAATGCATTGGAGGATAAATTCTTATTTAAATGGAAAGATGAAATGAAATGGGAATGAATTGACTTTTTAAAAATTTAGGTCAGAAATAAGAAATTCCAACCATCAGAGCAGTGCAGTTCTGTAACAGCCATCTAAAAGAACACTTTGAGCCAACAATAAATTATTTTTAGAGTTGATTTTTAAGCCATTTATGAACAAATTATCTGATCTTGTTTCTTCTAGTGTCAGAAGAACAGATTTGCTGACATAAGGTTTAATTTTCAGTCCTCTGCTTTCTTCAAAAGTATGTATGTATGTGCTTAAGTGTTGAATTTGGTTAGGAACTGCTTTCTTATTTGAATGGGACTACTTATCAAAATGAGTTTGTAAAACCTGTGTTTGTGACACTGTCTTGCTAGTTTTCATCTTTTTAACTTGTCTGCTGAAGGATTAGTATTCTAATGTGAATCTTTGAGAAGCCAACACGAGGCTGTCCTTTTCTTGTCCTTTTTTGACAGTTTTAGTTAGAGCTGCTGTGCAATAGATGTGACAGGATCCCCAAATTTCTGTGTAGGCTCCTGATTGATGCTGATCTCATAACTCCTTGTAAAATGGTTGTTGCTTCCCTCGTTAAGTAATCCAGGCTTTACTTAATCAGTAGGGTTAGGACCTTAAATGAGTAAATAGTAAAAGGTGAGAGGCTAATGGTGGTGCTCATAATGCATGTCGTAGCTCCTTTGAAAAAGGCCTGGAGAGCTGTACTGTTTGTTATTAAACTACAACTTAAGGCAGATTTAGAAGAAGAAGAAAAAACAATGTTCAGTGAGGCACTGGCATTATCCTCAGGGACTCTCAGGTTAGTCTCCAAAATAGTCCTTGCTTGTTGATTGTGTCTGACCATTTCCAGTCCACAGTCCCAAATTATTTTAGGTGTTTTTTTTTTTCCTTATCTTCCATTTCTATTTCCATTTCCCTACTAGGTGTTTAAAATGACTTCTTTCTTAGAGCATATTGTTCTTATCAGGCTATGAGGAATATAGTCCTCTGCAACTACGTATGTGGCCTGAGCATCAGGAAGCAGTGGACTGGGGTTGAGCTGCCTGGTTAATATCTTGCACATGTTCTCTCCTGCTGATGGCCTTGTTGACTTTTGTGTGACACAATGCAGGAAACATACCCAACTGTTTATGGGAGTGATAACTTTGTGTGTACTCAATAATGAGCAATTTAAATGTATGCTGGTGACAACATTTCTTCAAGATTATCAACATACTTTGGTCATCAAGTCGGACTCCAAGTCCTGAAAGAAGCTGTAAGAATGTTCTAAGTAGATCTCCCTTGTGATGTTCCGTCAGGCTATGCTGTTCTCCTTCCATTGGGCTAAATACAGTCCAAAGGCATGGATTCTGTCCTTGTGCACAAAGCTAAGATACCTTAGCTCTGACATCTTAGTTTGCAGGAAAATTATAAATGTTTCATGTTTTCCCAAGACTCAGGCTGTTATTTGCAAGGAGAACAAGAGTAATGGGATCTTGCCTCTTCAGTGCTGCTTTTATCTGTGCATTGGATAATAGGTTCTTATTTCAGAAGCTAACCTCCAACAATTTACCCAAGGAACGAAGGGAATCTGCTTACCCACTGCAAAACAAATAGGCAAGTTACATGTTGAACAGAAGAATAGAAAGCTTTGTCAGCAGGTTTTGTTTTTTTTCTAACTTCATGTATAATTCTTCTGTCAATTTCATGCTGATATTCTGTAAATATAATTATAAAATGAACAGAGGCTGATCCACAAGAGAATTCACTCAATGGTCTTATCCTCGTATTTGCTCTTTGTGCAGAGCACAAAACCACCATGTGGTTTGGCAGGTTTGGCTAAGTGAGAAATCTCAGCACAGAGAACATCCAGGCCAGTGTAGCTCATGGTGTGCAAGCTATGGCTGATTATCTGTGTCCTGTTTCAAATGGGTTATCTCTGACCTTCACTGAGTAATAGGCTATTACACAGAGAAAGAATAAAAAAGGCCAATATTTTTTTTTTTTAAAAAAAGGCAAAACCAAATACAAAGCATTCCATCATTTTAGTTTGCAGAATTTGGTAAGTTCACCTTCATTTGCATTTTTGCCTGTAGTCAAATGGAGATCAAAAAAATATAAGCATGTCAGTAACTCATATCAACATATTTGGGTGAAGTGATCTAGGAGCAGTGGATTTATACTGGCAGTCCTGCACCTCAACTTCAACGTGAATAGACTCTCAGGCAGCAGGGCCAGCAAAAGAGCATTTTTACCCCATCTACTGTAATGTCCGGATTGTAGAGTGGCTAAAATTGCTGCCTTTTAAGTCTGGTGGATTCCTCAATTTGGATTGAAGTCCATCAAGTCTAACCTGCATCCATGATGGTTTACTAAATCTCAATATGCCAGTTTCACAGTGTTCACTGAGCTAATTCGGTTTGGAAGTTTTAGTCAGTTTACTAGTTTCTAATGACATTACAAATGCAGTAGTATAATAATATACAATTATCATTTCAACAGACCTATTTTAGTTGGCGATCATTGTGACAATATTGGCATGTAAGCAGGCCAGTTTGCAGCCTTGTAGGCCACGAAGTTGCTGGTGACAGGGTTTATTTCGCATTTCCTCCTTTCTCTCAGGAAACTGCATTCTCTCTTATTGCTGCCTTTACTTTCTGTGTGCTCAGTGGCTCATGTGCTTCTTGAGAAAGCTACTGTTTGGGCAATTTAATGCACTGGGCACAGAGTAAAAATCCACAAAACCAGTTTGAACTGGTTCTTTTGCTTTCTGAGTTTTCCCCTTCCCTGGAAAGCACCTGGTCCTACTTGAGGTCTAACCATGTAAAGAAAATGAAGATATGATAAATTTATCGTAGTTTTAATGAAAGCTAATCCGTAAGCTGAATGGGTCTGAAATTTTATATTGTATCTTCCTTATGTTCTGTAGTGTGCCAGCAATTCTGGAATGGTAAAATATTTCCAGACGTTTCTAGAGGGACAAGTGACGGTGAGGATTTCTTCAGAAATACAAAGATCTGAGAAGAACATTGGTGCAGCACTTAACACTAAATTATTTATGTGGCTTTTTAAATAGGTACAGTGAAGCTACAGTTAATTTACACTTCATACTTCATATATTACAAGTTTTTATAGCGTTTTTACTTTCCTTGTAGAAATTTCTGTATTGGTGAATGCATAAGATACAGTAGCCTGACCACAAATGTTGAGTTCTGAGTTTCACAGGCTGGTCTTCATTTTATCTCCCTGCAGATTTTGGATGGATGCTTAAAAAGGTACAAGCCATTGGTGGGTTTTATTGCTCTGTAGTACCACTGATTTTGAGATTTTGGTGGCTTGAACACAGACATCATCCCAAAGTGCAAATGCCAGACTGAGTTTGGTGGTACTGAAGTTTCAGTAAATGGCAAGGAGGGACCACTGTTACCTTCAGGTCAGGTAAAGGGACCCGTAAATATCAGTTACCGGAAAAGTGGCAATTCTAGTCACCAAAAAAACCTAGTCACCAAAATACTTACTTCCACTATTGTAATGCATTTGTATTTTACTTGTGACCTTTGAGTGATTCTGCTTTTGTTTACCAGTATTTATTTATCATGCCCACTGGCATGCTGCTTTCTGAAGTTAGTGGTAATGCCTCAATTACTCCTGATATATTTCTTTGTGGTTTAAACCGACTCCTAAATTAAATGGAAATCTTAAAAGGCAGAAGGGTGATCAATGCTGGCTAACAGAGTTCTGCCTTCCACAGTACACTTCGGGATATTTGACTGACAATTCATCTTTCTTGAAGCTGTTTTGTTTTGAGAAGTGTTTTAAGGCTGTAGTTTTGCATTATCTGTTACTGACTTCATTTGGGGAAATTGTTAGTCTTTAGTACCTGTAATGACTAAGTAATTTTTGAGGCAAATTAAAATACCATTTTAGTGTAGTCTGTTAACTTTTCCAAAAACTAGGAACTAACTTGCTTTTATGGGTGTTTTTTAAAGGTTTCAATAATTCATACTTTTACGTAATTCATCTTTTTTCCTAATGAAGTTTGATTGCAGATTTTCTGCTGGAAAAGGATATAAAATCAGAGAGAAAAAAAAAATTCAAAATCTGGCTAACTTTTTAGCTTGCCGCATCAATTACAAGTACCAAGTATTCATAGACCTCTATTACCTTAGGAATGATCTACAAAGCAAATGTGTTCACTTAAAAATCAGCATCTGATTCTCAGCTACTTTAAAGCTATTCTATATCTTCTAAGCTATCTCTTCTAGCTAGCTCTCTAAAGTTTCTCTAAAATCAGTGCAAATACAATATCATAGAACCACAAGGCTCTTTTATGTTATTAATATTGTATAAAGCAACTTGAGAATAAGTAAGAGACGTCTGTGGCTTTTCACAGAATCCTTCCACTGAGACTTGAGTTCTGCTCTCCATTGTATTGATTTAGAAATTGGCCCTGAGTAGATTTAGTACCTGTGAATAATTTTGAAAAGATGAATTAGAAAAAAAAAATAGAGATGATTTATGTTCAAAGAGAGCTTTAAATCCATTCAAGAAGTTGTTTGTTGCCAATTAATTACCTACTGCTAATTAGAATAATAAATTTGAACACAATTGTAAGACTTGGCATTGACTTTCACTGTAGGCTTATCTGGAATCTGTACTAAACACTGTCATTAGGACTGGTAATAAATCTGCCATAATAGGTGAAAATGGATATAAAGGCTAAGAAGCCTTGAAAACATAATTTGACTGAGCAGAAGTCTTTACACTTTATAACGACCACTGGAATTATTCATGTGAATTGATCAGCTCAGACTTCACCACAATAAAACGTGAAACTTTTGCACTTAGTGAAACTCAGTGCTAAAATGGAGATATAACTCTTTTTCATTATAACACTTGCAATTTGAAAAAGAAGTATATGTGCTGCCAGTAAAATTGTAGCAGAGAGCGCCAAGCTGGAAGTTTTAAACAAATGATCTAGTTATTAATTCTTCACTTTACTATTCATACAGCATCAACATGAGGCAGAGCAATCCTTTAGATGTCAATCCATCTTTTCTATCCTAAATATCTCGTGATGTGTTTCTTAAACTGCTTACTAAGTCATAGAACATGGAAAAAAAGGGAGAAATTCTGGTAACAGAACTCTGAGTATGATATGCCTCTTTTGAGAGATTTAAAATGGGAGTATTTTTTTTCATGTAAATGTTTCTCCAGGGTGAAATTTGCCTGCAGTGTGTTGTATACAGCAGAAATGTGTCTATGAAACATGTCTGAGCACCTTTTGAAGCTCTTAACATGCTGTTGCTTTAAGCTGGTCTCAGCGGTGACACCAAATGATTTTGTCAAAATAACACAAATTTTTAAGACTTTTTTTTTTTTTTTTTTTTTGGCAAGCACACTAGAATTCAGTGTTCAGATTGCTAGTTACTCAACTTCAGCTGAGTGCTCTTGAAAACTTCATCAAGTGTTTTACAACCTCAATTAAAATAGAATGACTTTGAGGAAATGCTGGAGGCTTTCTTTTGAATTTTTATTTTGCACTGAATTATTTTTACTACTATTTTTAGATGAAATGCTGCCTTTATAGTGTAGAGTCCAGATAAATTGCTTTTTTCTGTCAATGTGCTATTGACACGCTAATCCAGAAATTCTAGCTGGTAGGAAACTACTCTCTCTATACATCATGATCTCTGCACTACCCAGATACTGCTGCTCAGGTAAGCAGAACTGGAGAAAATCATACCAGTAAGGTCCCTTATGCTTGAACCAAACATGCTTAATGTATTTAATGACCTGAAAAATAGTTATAATCACAGGACAACAACACTTTCTTGTGATGATAACTGTTTAGGTTAATTTAAAACAATGTGCCAATGCAGAAAGTCTCACAATACCGAGTCACTGCAATGTAAAATGCAGCAAAAATTATGTGTTCATGAAGAGAGAGTAGTGCATATGAGGGGAGGGAGGGAACCTGCAGAACAGTCTCCTTCATCATACATACAGAGTAGTGAATTCTAAATCATGTAACCCATGGAAAAGATTCTGAAATCAAACCAGATTTTCTGGAAGTGAGATAGCCAAGGGAAGGTAGGGTAGAGCAAGTGAAATAATGAATGACATGAAGTGAGTGAATGTGGGTTTGTCATTTCAATACCTTTTAGCATACAAGAACTAAAGAGCTTGTGTTAGTATCTTTAGGCAGCAAGTTTAAAACAAACAATAAGAAACACTTTTTCATACAAAAAATAATCAATGTGAGATGCTGCCACTAGATGTTATAAAGGCCAAAAGTTTAACTGAGTTCAAAAAGGGTTTAATGGCTACTTCTGTTTCATGAATTGTCAAAACATCCTGCTCAGACACAACTGCTGGCTTAGGAAGTTCCTAAACCACTAATTGCCAGAAGATGGGAAGGAGGGGTTGCTCAGCTATTGCTATGCCTCTCATAATCTCTCCTAATGGCCATTTTGGGAGCAGGATAATGGGTTAGACAGATCTGTTTGTTTGTTTGTTTGTTTGACACATTCTGGCTGTTTTTATTTTGTAGGCGTAGATTTTTTTTTTTTTTAAGTAATGGGGAGACAAAATGGAAAATTTTAACTTGTTTTTTTAGTTCAGTAAATGCTGTCTAGAATATAATTCTTAACAGCTAATTAGGAATGATGACACTTTTTGCTCTCTTTATTTTAATTTATAAAAAAAAAAGACTACAAATCAATCTGCTGAATGTTTAATATGATTCTTCTCCAAATACAGGGAGATGTGAATGAAAGCGAATCATTTACAGATTTCACTTGAGTAATCACAATCCATGTGTGTTTTAAAGAATGATGTGTTAGAAAGTTTGACATAGTGAGCAGGGGGAGTTTTCTGTGGTGATTCTGTCTGAAAGGAGGCGAATGGTGTTATTTTTGCTGTTCTAGTGAGTTAAGGAATACTCAGTTTCAGTGACAGAACATCCGAAATTCTACAGTTGTCTTTCTGACAATTAGTAGGAACAGAGGCAAATAAGGAGAGTGTCCTTAACATCTGTATCTTTTTTGTACAACTTTATCATTCTTTTTTAATCTTCTGAGTGAAGATTGGCTTTTGGGATTAAAGGAAGTATGAATGATTTTATTTTTTCTGACTAACCTCTTATAAATTCAAACAGAAAAAAACAGAATAATGGGGAGTTTATTCATACTTACTAAACAGGTATCTAATCAATTATCATAGTGCACTTTAGAAATGAAAAATACATTACTCCATCAAATGAGTTTGTCCTGTACTGCACGTGAACTATGCACATCATTATAAATCATGGTCTCAAATTTCTAAAGTTGTTATTTTTGTTTATTGGGAAACCTTGCTTCAGATCCAAAAGAGCAATAAAGAGACTACATGTAGGAAGAAGAAAGCGAGCCACAATCGATGATGAAATGCAATTACACAGTATTCAAATCTGAGTGAAATAAAGACCTTAAATAACAGTAGCCTGTAAAGTTTAAAATGAAAAGTAGTTTCATTGTCTACGGTGAAAAGGGAGATTGGATCAATGAAACTGATCTCTTGTATCTTGTTTGCTGTTGATTTATATGAAATTACATTTGAAGTGAGCCTTGTTTCCATATGTATGTTAATGAACCTTGGTTATTTGTGGAATACTACTTCAGTGATCCATAAGAAGATTTCTTGAGTCCAGCTTGGTACCCAGTGTACAAAGGGAAGCATAAGAATTGCAGGAGCCTTCTGCCTGGTCATCCTTAGCTTGTAATTGCAGGTTTTGCTCTAACAGCAAGGTCTTATGTAACAGCACAGAGCATTATGGCTGTGATGCTGAGTTGCAATAAATCAGTATTAAAAGAGTGGGGGCCATAATAAAAGCTTTTTTTTTTTTGTCCTTTCTGCTATATCATCATAGAAAATGGCAGCATGTGTCCAGAAGGTAGATAAACCACTACACTGCTAGACTAGCTGTAGGACACCAACTGAAATTTTGAAAAAATAATTAAACCCAGTATCTCTTGCATCACTTAGTTTTACTTCTGCTTTATCCTTCATCTTAATTTCTTTGAAATCCTGTACTATCAATCCATCTTTCACTACAGGAAGAGAAACTAAACTTTAGAAGTATTTCCTGTTAAGATGACTTGACAAAGACTAAGACTGAGTCTTTAGCTGATGAAAACTGTCAAGAAAAAAAAAATTCATTGTAGATCAGAAATCTGAAACTCTTGTCAAGTAAAGTGCCCCTTTTGGAAATGTGTATACAAAAATTGCATTCCTTGGTCATGCTTGTGTTTATAATTTCTGCAGAATTTTTTAGACACATAAAAATCAAAGTCTCCCACACCAGAGAGACTTGCAGTGATCCTTTGAAATCTTGGTCTCCTGCTTTGCTTTACTACCAGTGAATGACGTGGCATTGAGAAAGGACATAATGGGCCTAGTGGGGGACAGATATTGAAGAAGTCAGCACTCACCACTGCGACCGTGGTTGATTTCAGCAGCCATCACTGAGCATCTGCTAAGCTTTTGCAGAAAGATAAGGAAAACTTACGTAATTTGAAAATACTTTATGGTTTCCATTTTAACAATAAAACATCTTTACCCCTTAGCTATATATAGCTGTCTTGTAGATTTATATTTATATATATGTAGTTGTTGTATATCTGTTATTGATATTTAAATGTTATACGTATATATATTATGTATCTATTTAGCAGAGGAACTGGTCTCTTGTGAGGACTGGAGAGCTGAAACAAACTGCAAAGATCTGGGCCTACTGTTAAATCTGGGAAAAAAAAATCTTGGGTGGATGATTTTTAGAGCAAGACAGTTGTCTGTTCTGGCCTTGGTTTGGAAGCAAGGGTCAGATGGGACCCTTTGGCAGAGAGGATGCTCCTTTCTTGGGGAGCTTCCTCCTGCAAAAGGAAAGAAGTCCAGACTTCAGTGTGATAGGCAAGAGTCAAAATACAAAGCTGGCAGCCTGCATTTCATGCAGATGATCTGAAAGAATGCAGGGGCAGCAATGGGGCAGACAGGCCTCAGAGAGGGAGCAAATTTCTAGGACGTCAGAGGGCTCAGGGTGCTCCCACTAAGGAATTCCCTGAGCTAAATGAAATGAAAGCAGAAATTGCAGCCTGGCTGCAAAGACAAAGCAGGTATGGATGAATGCAGGGGTGCAGACTTTGGTCTGGCTGACCTAGGGTCCTAGACATGACCTTTATATCTTGTTAAGATACAACATTAACAACACTTGTAATGTCTAATGCACTCTGGCTCCATATTTATGTATGGTTGGAGTGAAGATTAAGGGTTTTTCATTAGGATCTGGGCACCTCACTATAAGAAAAAAGAAATCCAGGCAACTGTACCTCAAGGCTCTGGGGGACCCGGGATCCCTCACAAAGATGAGCTCAGAACAGCTCAGTACATCTGCTGTCTCAGGCACCACGCTTTACTAGCTGGAGGGTGCAAGGGCACAAACTGCAGACCCACTGCCTTGTGTCAGGGCATACTCATCAAAGAGGATTTTTTTCAGCCTCATTGGTTCACATCCTATTTTCTCTAGGGCAAAAATGTGCTTTGGAACTCAGATGTGCAAATTGTGAGAAGCAGTGAGAAATAAGGGGGAAGGTAAAGGACTGTTTGGGAAGCAGGATCCAGCTGTGATTTAAAGGGATTTTGATATGGCAGAAGCAGATACTGCTGACAGAATCCTTCACTGTCTTGGTTTGACTGCATCAGTGTGAGTGGAAGGACTCAGGAGAGATGATGCAAGGCAAAACTTTTTCTGTAAAGGGTCTAATAGGCCAAGTGTCTAGAAAAAGCTGACAGCACAGTCCCATAAACAGCAAGCAAACACACCATAACTTTGCTCCTTCATATTAAACTCTGAATGTACAAGAAACATTTTCCTTCAAAAGTGTCTAAACCTCCTGTTTAGTTCTCTAGTCTCTACTGATTTCTTGTATCCAATATAATTTTAACATAGGGTATATGCTATAGAGTTTAGAAAGCCAAAACCTGTGTTTGGAACAGAAAGCTATGGGTGTTACTGTGTTACTACAAATTGCTTGTTCAGTTAGCTGCCTTTTGTCAACCAGTTGCAAGCTGGTAGGTGGATGCAACTCTGTGGTATTGCTGGTGGTTATCCTAAGGTTATTTTACTTTATCTCATTCTCCCTTCTCTTCCTCTGACTTCTAGCATGCACTTAATCCAGGTTGACTCCGTTCAGCGATGGATGGAGGATTTGAAGTTGATGACAGACTGTGAATGTATGTGTATTCTCCAGTCCAAGCCAATCAGCATTGAGAAGGATGAACAGAATGAACTTATCCTTTCCTCACAACATGGCACATGTGATAATTTGCAGCTGCTGTTAAAAAGAGCTTGGATCATAAGCACAGAGTTGACCAGGATTGCCCAAAAGCTTGAGAAGAATAGATGGCAGAGAGTCCACAGCATGACAGTGAGAGTCAACTGCCATGTACAGTCAATGATAAATGAATACAATACGTTCACAAGGAATTCTTCAGAAGAAATGCACCAGGTAGGATGTCTGAGGATGTCACGTTTGTCTGGTTTAATTTTTTTTATTGTTATAATTAAAACTTGCTTCAAACAATCTGTAAGAAATCCTTACATACCAATGCTGCTCCCTTGTTTAAGTCTTCCTAATCCCTTTTCAGCAGTGGAAACATTCTTGACTCATTTTGGATCCTATTTTGTTATAGCCCTGATTGCAAATGTTAATAATGGTAACAAGTTTTAAAAGGTTTTGTTTCTGGGGACTAAACTAGATGCCCTGTTGTGAGTTCCTTTGCATGGACAGTGTGGAGAATACAACTTTTTTTTGTTAATTCAAGTTTTATAGAATCACAGAATCATTTAGATTGAAAAAGAGCTTTATGATCATCGAGTCCAACTGTTAACCCTACAATTCCAAGTCCACCACTAACCCATGTCCCTCAGCACCACATCTACACATCTTTTAAATAGCTTCAGGGATGGTGACTCCACCACCCCCTTGGGCAGCATAATCCAGTGCTTGCTAGCCCTTTCAGTGAAGAAATTTTTCCTAATATCCAGCCTAAGCCTAAACTGCCCCTGGTGCAAGATGGGTCCATTTCCTCTCATGTTATCACTTCTTACTTGGAAGGAGAGACTGATACCCACCTCTCTACAACCTCCTTTCAGGTAGTTGTGGAGAGCAATAAGGTCTCCCCTGAGACTCCTTTTCTTCGGGCTAAAGAACCCTAATTCCCTCAGCTGCACCTCATAAGACATGTCCTCTAGACCCTTCATCAGCTTCTTTGGACACAGTCCAGCCCCCTCAATATCCTTCTTGTAGTGAGGGGCCCAAAACTAGACCTGGTATTCAAGGTGTGGCCTCACTAGTGCTGAGTCCAAGGGAATAATCCCTTCTGTGCTCCTGCTGGCCACATGATTTCTGATCCAAGGCAGGATGCTGTTGGCCAGCTGGGCACATGCTGGCTCACATTCAGCTGGCTATTGGCCAGCACCCCTAGGGCCTTTTCTGCTTGGCAGCTTCCCAGCCACTCCTCCCTGTGCCTGGAGTATGGCATGAGGTTGTCCTGACCCAAGTGCAGAACCTGGCACTTGGCCTTGTTGAGCCTCATACCGTTGGCCTTGGCCCATTTTTCCATCCTTCCCAGATCCCACTGTAGGGCCTTTCTACCCTCAAGAAGATCAGCACTTCCATCCTTTTAAAAGTCCAGCTTTATTTCTACTTTCTTGAATCAGAAAAATAGCAAATGTGTGTCCATAGGAAATATGTTTCTGGCATGTTTTTACCTAATTACCATACACAAGTATTTTTTTTTTATTTTTAAAAAGCAATTGTGTATGTGGATATTGCTTTAAAACCACTTTTTCTTTCTCTGCAGTTTGAAAAACTTCTAATAGACAAGTGTTCAGAATTCACAGCGTTCACAGAAAGGTAATTTCAATTATCTAGATGAAATATTAATTTTGAATTTTTATTAGCTTGTAGAATTTTTAATTAGCACAAATTCACTAACACCTTCAAATGTTTGAACTAGGCCTCCACAGCTCTGAAAGGCTTTCTGAAAGTTAGCCTCCTGTGGATAAAGTGAGTTGCTTTTATCTAAACTGCATCCTAATGGAAGATAGAATCTGCTGTTACACAAAGAGCCTGGCACAGACACAAAGCTGCATGCAAGTGGATTTTTCAGGGCTTTTAGACATCAAGAGAGAAAGTCTGGCTCTAATGATATCAGTGACCAAGTTTCCTTCAAGTTCTGTGGAGCCAAGATTTCAGCTCGTGTGAAAACTTACATTGTGAGGCTGTCATACGACGTGTTCCCGTGGGCCCGTACCCATCTGTTAGTAAATCAGACTGAAATAAATACATATTCCTTTCAATTGCAGTTGTAGGTTTACCCAGCTCTGTGCACTCCAGAATGCTGTGACTAGAAAATAAAAATCTCTTTATAATTCTTCTCATGATACTTCCCATGCCTAATGTAAGTTACCCTGTTCCCTCCAGCACAGTTCAATCAGTCTTTTTCGATGCATTTTAAATGCTGTGCAAGTTGTTCTGCTTGGGGCATCATCAGGGAAAAAGACACCATCTAATTATCAGGAAAGAACATTTGTTGAGCACTATTGCTTTTTGCCAAACCCACACGGCCCAGACTTTACTTTTATAGTCTACTGTGAGACACTGATTTAATGAGACCTCTGAGCTCCAAATCAGCCCTCTCCCTCCTTGTGTGTTTCACAGGTAAAGCTGAAAAGGGGACATGCTGTGTAGGTGGAGACACTGGTCAGCCAAACTGCGTCTTCTATTAGTGGCCTGCCTGGGTGGAATATGTTTTGACAATTCAAATGAAGGCATTATTATAGTTATTTTGGTTGAATTGTATAAAGTTTTCCATCATTATCTCATTTCTTTAGTTACAGCAAAATATCACTTATTACAGGGTAGTTATGCTCTGTAAAGCTGCTGTGTGTGATCTTTCTGCATAGAAGGCAGGTTTTACTTTTAAGTATGCCATTTAAATTTAGATGAACTTCACTCACCTGGGGACACATCCGTTTGGTGTCCTCAACCTGCTGTCATTAAACTTTGGCAAAGAAGAAAAAGAAATTAAAATCTTTGAAAGCACTTCTTTGGTCATGAAGGATGAACGCATTTACACAGGTGTAGCTGAAATGCAGGTACAGGGGGAAAACAGCAGTTACACTGCTAGAAACACCCAGCATCTGCAGCAAAGTTTGGTCTGCATTCTGTGAAGTAAATACTGATTATAACAATAATAATACTAGCAATTATTACAATTAATAATTGATTACAATGTAATAATTGTGAACTTCACTCACCTGGGGACACATCCGTTTGGTGTCCTCAACCTGCTGTCATTAAACTTTGGCAAAGAAGAAAAAGAAATTAAAATCTTTGAAAGCACTTCTTTGGTCATGAAGGATGAACGCATTTACACAGGTGTAGCTGAAATGCAGGTACAGGGGGAAAACAGCAGTTACACTGCTAGAAACACCCAGCATCTGCAGCAAAGTTTGGTCTGCATTCTGTGAAGTAAATACTGATTATAACAATAATAATACTAGCAATTATTACAATTAATAATTGATTACAATGTAATAATTGATAATAATAATTAAAAAATATTAATAATTCATTAATGTCCACTGTTGTCTTTTGGTATACTTACTACATGTAGAGAAAGCTTTGATTAAAGGCTGGTATGATTCTGATGGCTCAAAAAGTGTCCTCATGAACAGCTGAATTCCTGTTATATTTCCATTATTAATAGAGAGCTCGCCTCTGACAATCAGCTCGATAAAACAATAGTCATCTGTCTCATCTTTTCTCCTTCACCCCTTTTCTTTCTTTTCAGGTGCATACAAACTGAAGACGAACAGATGCTGAAGTCCATGAAGTCCTGTATTAATGAAACGCTGACTACTGTTGCTCAGTACTTTGGCCAGTTGATAGAGCTGGTTTTAACACATGAGGCACAGGTTAGTTTATAGGTTGGGGGGATTCTGTTTTTTTTTTTTTTTTTTTTTTTAAATCTTTCTAAATTGATGGATCTTGATGATTAGAGTTATAGTTCTCTGTTTTCATCTAAGTTATGATGAGTAATTCAAGTATTTTACAAAGGGATCTAGGTGTTTGTATTGTTGAATTATCCTATAATCTCAAATCCCAAGCAAAATGATTTTCTGGCTCACTATGTTGCTTGCTTTTCTTGATATGTCTCCTTCATTGCAAGACATCTAATTTCTGGACAATGTCTTGTTAATAAGATCTTCAGACACATTTTTTCTTCCTTTCATACAGAAACTGCTTTTCTTTAGACACCTTGAAAAAAGTCTGTCCTGCTCTGAATGGTTCTCACTAAAAGGGAAACTTTTTATAAGAAATATTATTACAGCACACCTCTTAAATACTGCATGTCTTAGACTCTAGGAAGTAGTGATAAAATGTAGTGTTGTGGAGAGGTTATAGATGCGTGTGTAACCCTCCAGAAACTCCAGTGCTGTATCATTGCAGACATAATGTAGGGTTTCCAGTGGTGATTAAACGTAGATACACTGAGTAATTAAGGTGAGAGTATGAATGTATTAATTCTTTTCCATTAGACCATTCTTGAAATAGTAGCAACTTGCAAGTCTAACCAATCTGCCTTGGCTTACACAGGTTTCTTTTTTTGAGATGTCATTAGAAATCCCTTTGCAGCCTCTAATCTGCCTCAAATAACCTCAAATGTTGTTTTGTTCATTCAATTTGTTCATATTTTAGAGGTGATGTTATGCTGAAATTTTGTGTTATCCTTGCAGAAAAAAAGGAAATGCTAAGACTTAGAAGTCTTAGTGAAGATGAAATAGCTAAATGGTATTTACTACAGTACTAAAACAAAATGAATGCATGGTATTGGCTAAATTCTAACATACCTTGATACATTAAGATAGCAAAGGAGTGATGGTTCTTTCAGAAACATCCCTTGTAGTTTTGAAAAATTATTACTAGGAGTTGAGAATCTCCAGAATACATTAGCAGAATTAGTCAAACCAACAAGCTATTTGCTAATGCACTTTGAGTAGGATTTATGAAAACTATATGAAATGCCTCAAGTGAGTTGAAGTGTGTAAATAGTTTGCATATTGAAAATTTATTGAGTAGGTTGTGGTTGTTTTGGTGCTTATTCTTTTTAATCTGAAGAGCAGTTCTTCATCAGTAATATTTCTCTTTGGGCACTTTGGACCTTACTGATACACCTGAAATCCTAGTAATTTTTTCTTTTAAGGGAGCAGAATTAATTACTCTGCGTCATCTTGTGTGTACTTGTGTGGCTGAAGACCTGGATTACAGATCATCAGTAAAAATGTTTTTTAGAAGAGTTTTCTGAGCCATTCAGTCAGGCTGTGTGCCCACTTGTGCCATACAACCATGTTCTCTGTGGGTTGTTTCCTGCTCTGGAGCAGAACAAGTGTCTGTGTGAGAGGCCAGAACCCTCTCAGCTTAAATTGTGTACTGGGGAACCTTCTTTTCTAATTGTTGTATCAGGATTTTACTCATGACAGGTTCATGTCAGAATGTGAAGTGATAACTTCTGTCTTTTATGGAACACTTTACTCATGCTGAAGGTGGGAGAACACAGCCTCTTAAAGGGAAGACAATTGAATTTTGTATAAATAACGGTGTAAATTGTGGGACATTTCCTTGCACTTCTTTCAAAGCTGGATTAAATATAAAAATGCTTACCTTCTTCCTCCTAGCCAATACCATTAATTCTTACTTTGACTGTGTGTGCTTTCAGAAAGAGTAAAATGAAATAAACTTTGTAGTCTTATGACAGCTGTGTTTCTCTGTGAAGCTGCAATGGCACACATGGAAAATGAGGAGTATTGACAAAGATAAAAATATTGAACCTATTTCACACATTGGAGAATTTAACTATATTTCTCTACAAGAATTGCTTGTTTTGGTCAAAGACGTTGTCTGCGTAGACTGAGAATAGTGAGGTACTCAGAGCCTTAGAAAGTAGTGTTAGAAAGCATATAGCAATATTCCTTATTTGTAAGGTGAAATCTTGTATCACCTTGTGGTGCAGCTTCTACACTAAGTTAGTTGCCTTCTGAAAACTTTGGTTCAATCCCAGGCCAAACCAAATAATAGTTTTCTAAACAGCTGAAGAGTTCTTTATTGCATTTTCTCACATACCCCCCTATTCTCTCACTCTGTTCATATTTCTTTTAAAATATCACTATTCTTGGTTACATCTGTTCAAATGCAAGGAGAAATGTGTTACAGGGTTATCAGTCTGACTCCTGCCTGTGTTTTTTTCCCTTTCTGCAGGTGAGAAGCAAGGTGATATAGATTAAATGAACTAGACTTTCTACTCCAACTTATCTTTAAATGTAACACTAATGTTTTCAATTGGAAGTAAATTTTGTTCATTATCTTATATCACACAGAACCTGCTGAGACAAATGGAATTGTTGGATAGTGTGTATGTCACTGAGTCTGCAATTAGCGGTTTATTCAGCCTCACCCAGGAAGGTGCTCATCTGTGCCGTATCATAGCCAAGGTAAGGGGATATATGGATTAATCCAAAGTAAACTAGTAATACAAGTAAGTTACTTTACTTAACACAGTAGTGGTTGTGAGTTTTGAAACGTACAGTACAAGATGAAATTCTGTATTTCAGAAGACAAATAATCTAAGTTAAAGAACAACAAAATTTAGTCTGAGAAACTATTTATTTTTTCTTTTGCTGTGTTTGCAATCCTTACTCTGCAGGATTTAAGATGACAATTATCCTATCAGGTAAAAAAAAGGGCCACAATCCCCAAACCCTTTAATTTAATATAGCTCAATGCCTGTGCAAACAAGTGCAGTAGGATGGCAAGCTCCAACAGGCTTCTAAGCATTGATTCAACTACAGTTGTTCTAGTGCCACCTGAGGTACTGCCACTGAAGTGTCTGACTGGCTGAAGCATCTTTTCTTGAGAGTAGTTAATTACTGACCACTTAAGTGGAGAAAACTTTACAATAGGCCATGCATATGGCTGACTACACAGAGAAACAGCAAGACCTCTTCAGCTGTATGTACAGAGGAGCTTAGAGATACTATTAGAGATGTAATTTTAGAAATGCTTTGCATCCGTTATTTTCTTTTTGCAGAGGAACTGTAAATTACAGTTTTTTCATTACAGTTACTTCTGGCAGTGTGGGTTCTTGTTTACTGAGTATTTGATGCTAACTCTTGGTAGAAACAAACAATTCTGCTAAGGTAAATGATACTGGCAATCCCTGCAGAGTTTGCACCTTTGAGGACACTTGGTCTTGAAAAAGTGAGAAAGGCAGGGCATTGTGTGAGGTTGAGGAGAGGATAATCTCAACTGTAGTGTATATATAGGAAGAAGAAAACTTCCTTTCTCAAGCTTCTGCTTGGGGAGTGGTGTGCCAATCCCTTATCTTGCTCAGACATGAGGTTAAACAACAGCATTTAATTCATTTTACATCTAATCTGCCTTTAGATGGATATTTGCACCATAAAAGGTGCTGCTCTCTTCTAAAGTCTGTGAATGAGGTGTTCAGAAATGTGTAGTGGATCCTGGCAATGCCTGAGAGGTTTAATTTTTTCTAAATTGGTATTTGAGCTCCACTCAGTGGTATCCCAAAACAATGTTAAAGTGTTGAGAATTGAGGAAGTGCAGAACTAAAAAATGGAGGGAAATGAGTCTTGTACGTTTTATTGTGTGAATTCCATAACAGTTTCAATTAGCAGAAGTGAAGTCTGACCTTCCATGAATCACTAAGTTAATTCATCACTAAAACCTGGGTGTGTCACAGGCTTACAAGTGAGGAAATGCATCCCCTTGTGCAAGGAACCCTAAGTGGCATTTGGCTGCCAGATTACAGTGGTGATTGCATCACTTATCCTGTGTATCTCTTTCCTCTGTGTACTGTGAAGTACGTTTGTCCTGACTCACCACCATCCTTCACCCTCTGCATTGCCTCAGGTACCTGCACCAGTGAGCAAGGTGGCAAAGGAATCATAACAGAACAGAGTTTCACATTCAGTTAGCTGTGGCAGTGAAAGTGCAGCGTGATTTGGGGCATGGGCTGGGAGGAAGAAATCTGGAACTCATTAGGAGTGTGAGAATGGAGTCAATTTTTAAGTACGTTTGTCCTGACTCACCACCATCCTTCACCCTCTGCATTGCCTCAGGTACCTGCACCAGTGAGCAAGGTGGCAGAGGAATCATAACAGAGCAGAGTTTCACATTCAGTTAGCTGTGGCAGTGAAAGTGCAGCGTGATTTGGGGCATGGGCGGGGAGGAAGAAATCTGGAACTGTACCCACTCCTTAGGAGTGTGAGAATGGATTCAATTTTTGCCAAGATCTCAGAACTCCTCACAAATATAGAAGTTCCTTTGAGAGTTGTCATTATCTCTGATCAAAACTAGCCATAGAGGTAAAATATTTGTTTACAGTGAAAGCAAAACTCCACAAACTTGTTCCTGTAACCTTGAAATCTTGCTCTCCATTCCAGTCTTGTGGAACAGTTTTTAGCTTTTTTTCCCATCCCAGGCTATAAATTACAACTCTAAAGCACTCCAAAATCATGGACATGCAAACAAAGGACCATGATAATATTGTAAAGCTACAGTATTATAAGAACTGGTTTCTCACTCTGCATTTTGGTAAGGGTTTCAGTATTCTTTTTCTCTCCTCCCCTTCCAACATTTTACTAAAATTTAAAAAGAATTTGAAATGTGAACCCTCTATACTGGAGTGTCATCTATAATTTTATCCCACCGAAAGGCATTCTTTGGCTTTTTAATTTTTTAGCATGTAACTGTAATCTCCTGTGAAAGAGTCACATTGCTGACTCACCCTCCAGCCAGCTCACTAGTAGTTCTCACCAGCTGTCAGAAATAAAGACTAAGATCTTTAAGACCACTGAGTAGCAGCAAGGGCAAGATAAGAAATGAAGGGAGAAAGCCTAAATAATAATAATGAAAGTCCTTGAATTCTGTACTAATAGAATAACCAATGCTGAGCTGGGAGTTTTGAACCATAGTACGTAGTGTTCATCTATAAGCAGCTATACTAGTGGCAGCATGATGGAAACTCCACCAGTTTAGGTAATTTTAACAGCAAAAAGGAGAAGATGAGGCAAGGGAGAGCCAAGTAGAGTGCTTGTTGCATCCAACAGGGAAAAGTTCTGGTCAGGTTTCTGTCTACAGATCAGCTTCCTATCTTTGGAACCGAATGTTTGCAAAATACCCCTGTCAAGTCCCATGACACGTATTTAAGCATCCATGTGACTAACTTGCTGTAACATGCCTGTAGCTGAAATGCATGGATTTATTAAAAAAAAAAATTTTTTATTACATTATATCTATTAGATTCTGATAAAAATACCCCTGTCAAGTCCCATGACACATATTTAAGCATCGATGTGACTAACTTGCTGTAACTTGCCTGTGGCTGAAATGTGTGGATTTATTAAAAAAATATATTTTTTATTATATTATATCTATTAGATTCTGATCCTGGGATCTTTCATGTCAAAAATTATAAATCAGTCTTGGTTATTAAAAGTCTATGTGCATGTTCTAAGAGCACGAGGAGATACTTAAAACTTGAAATTATAAATTTTGAGTGGACTTGATCAACTGTCAAAAATCAGCATTACTTGAAGCAGACTGGTTATAAATTGCTTCTGAATTCCTATTCCATATTTCACTTACAGCTTTCTGGGTTCATTACTTGTGATCAGTATTTTACAGCTTGGTAATGGTACACAGGGCACAAAATAAAGAGTTCAGATCTCCTCCTGACAAGTGCAGGGATAAATCACTTCCTGTCCATCAGAGGCAAAAGCAAGGCACCCATTTGTCACACAAAAAGCTTGAAGCAAATGTGCCAGCATCACTTGAGCTTTGCCCAGTGCTGTCCATAAACTTCTGCTTATTATGACTAAAGCAGAGGCTCAGATCATCTCTGATTCCACTGAACTGTGGAAATTTTCAAACTGATAACAAAATAAATAAACCAACTACCTCAGGGGACAAAACTAGTAGTTTTTTTCTATATTTTTCATAGATAATTACTTCGTGGGTGAAACATATTCTTTTGTGGAAGGAAAATATGTCTAGCTTTTTTTTGTTAGTGTACTGCTTTTTTATTGTAAAGGCTCAGAAATGCCTTTCTGCATTGGGTTATATATAGCAGTACTAGATAGGGAATAACTCATACAGATACACGTGCACTTCTTACAATGCCAGAAATGCTTCACTCTTAACAAACCTCAATAAACCTACTGTCTTCACTGATCTCACAGAAATTACATATGTGTGTAAAAACATAACATAAAACTTTTATCTTGAAAATATATTGAGGTGCTAATGCTGATTTTCTTATAAATTAGTATATATATTTTTGTTAAACTGAACAGATAGCCTTCCTTGCTCTATTAGTCTCTATTCTAGCAGAACTAGTATAAAAATGTAGGATTCTGAAAGAGTGAAGTCTGAATTGTAGTTCGGAGGTTTTATGTCAGTGCATCCTGTTGAGCTTTTAAATAAAGCAAATGGTCAAGGAGACAAAGATAATTTCTGTGAATCTGAAAAATATTTTTAACAGAGGCTACTGAAACAGCCTTAAAAGATGGGTGTATGACTTTGTCTATGACTCCAACTATTTTTAATTTACTACTGTAATCTGAATACTTTAGTCTGAGATCTTTCATCTGTCATTAATATTTTCAGTGCTGTCTTCTTCATTGTATGTCTTCCCTTTATATAATATCTGTAGTTCACCTGATGGCACAACACTTTGAAACAGACCATCAAAAAACCCCAAAATATCAGTCCCATGACATGAAGTGCCTATACTCTCTGCATTCATTTGTATCGTTCCACTTACTATGTGAACTTCATTAACGTGGAAGCAGGTTACAGAGCAACAGGCTGTGCTGGAAATGATTAAGGATAGCTACAATAAGGATGTATGCATACTCAAATCTCCATTATTATTACCATAAGTTATGAAAGAAGTGTAGGAATGCAAATTTTATGCATTGGAAGATGAAGCTATGGGTTGTATCTATACAGAACTTGACACTTATTTTCACCTTATTTTCAGTAGCTCTTCAATCATATCATCTCTTTCATGTTTTAGCATTAAGTAAATATTGTATGTACCTCAGAAATGTTAAGTAGTGGGAAATATGTGCTGAAATCTGTTTTAAAAAAATAACACGTGGCTGAACTATCACTTAAATGTAGCTACAATTACTGCCTATTGATAATTCTTTCTAATTTTCACATGAATGTCAAGTTTAATTTAAATTGTGCTTGTAATTGGCAGAAGTTAATCACTTAAGCACACCTGCCACTGAGGCTATGTTACTTTTTCATCACTTAGTGTATAAGCATCAATCAGCTTGAGTTCTCTGTGTGAACTTAACATTGTCTTTGTTGGTGTTGTGATGATAGCTAATTTGGATCAATTACTAAAGGAATATGCCCCCCAACCTAATTTTAGTTAAAACCTAGAGAAACATTCAGTGCAGCTTCTCTGACTTTTGCTTTTCCCCTGCAGGAAGGAGGTGTAGCTGCTCTCTTTAAGGTCTGTCGCCAGGAGTGCTTCAGGTGCCTTTATCCCCAGACGCTGAGGACGCTGGCATCCATTTGCTGTGTAGAGGAAGGGGTGCAGCAGCTGGAAAAGGTAGGCACTCCAGTGTCCTTCACTGAGTCATTAACCAGAGGAGTCCTGTCGTTATTCTGTCCTAGGAACTGATAACCTGGTGGTGTTTGATTCCCTGTGCCGTGCTATGCTCACTTTTTCTGTGCTGAACACATCTGAGTCTTTACAAATTTAGTCCCAACAACAACAATAGCCTATTCAGTTGCTTGCAGAAATAACCTAAGTGGGGATAGTTTTCATAAAACAAGTAAATACATCAGTGACTACGTCAAAAAAAACCTAGGGAAATGATACCTTCTGGATGTCTGAAGTGTTTGTTTAGAAACTCCAATATTTTGAATAACATTTAAAGGACAGAAAGGTTCATAGCTGAGTCCTCTCCTGTTGCTCAGGGAGGGCACCTGCTTGTGGTACTGATGTAACTTGTGAGAGCTGTAATTACACAGAAAGAACTGGGACAGATATAGCAGCTAGCCAATAGAAAAAGGTGTCTGCTAATCAGCAACAGGTCTCATAAAAGCCAAACACCTAAACATTATCCAGATAAAATTATAGTAACTGCTTAAGCTCAATTCCTTTCTCACTTCCACTACTTACTGGTGTGTTTTGGAAAATGAACACTCCTGGTCACTAAATCATGATCTCATCCTTTGTATTTCATAAAACAGTCATCTTCCACAGCTGAATAATGGCCTCTTCAAGTTAATGATAAATGAGTTCACTGCCACTTTACATTGACATGTCTTGTAATTTACTGCCCAGAATTCAAGCAAACCGTGACAGAACACCTGCAGCAAAAAGCAAGTCTCTGAGCTTACAGTAAATGAGGATTACTTATTTTTTTTTTTGACATAACGCTGGTTCAGACTGACACCAGAATAAGTCTAGAAGGATCTTTCATTATGTCCACTATAATAGTGGAATTAATAGAGTTAGAAATGAAGAAGATTGATTCAACTCACCTGGTATAATTCCTGGCAGTGTCAACATGCATTTCATGTAGCCCATTTCAAAGCTGACAAAACAGGAGTGCTAGAAGAAGTGATAACTCTCAAGATCATATGTCTTTAATATACTTTAGTGGTGTTCACAAGTGAAATTGCTCATAGTAAACTTTTGTCATAATCGTAAGTGGAGTAGGGTTTAAAGGGTTTTTAACTGAAATCTCTACTGCAGATTTCAGGTGTTCATTTTTTTTCACGTGGGTCTTCAATTCTTAAATCACATCGTGGCAAAACCTAAGTCTGGAACACAAGGGGCTGGACGTTAATCCTACTCACCTGACTGAACAGACAGGTTGGACAGGAGTATTTGGTTATCACTTTGTTGATTTCTTTGCCTAAAATTGTGTTGCTGAGAACCCATATGTTATGTGGCTCCAGTGTGTGCCTGGGTTTCTGCTGGGGGAGAATGGAATGTTTCCTATATCAAAAGAAACCCAGATATCTTCTCTGTAGGGAGGTTAATGACCCTCCAAGTGCTAACGTAGGTTAAGCAACACAGGCCAGTACAATGTTAGCTGGAACAGCCTAGGTTTGCCAGTTTATAGAGTTGAGGACAGAGAGTAAGCAAGAAGGTTTTACTACACGTTACATTCCCTATTTCTCTTTATCTTGCACACTTATTTAGAAATAATGAGATGTTTTGACCATAGACAATCGATGGCAAATGCATGGATCAGATGACCAGTATTGTGACGTGACGAGCACCCCATTTTTTTATATTGTATTCTGTAAATAAGAATGATTTTTTTTTTCTTCTCAAAATGTCAGCTACTTTAACAAAGAACAAAAAGAGGGCTAACAATATTAACATTCCCATCATTACAGAAATTACCACAAAACTTCTTATCTGGTGGAAGGGGGGACTTCTAAGTAAGTATCTGGATGGTGGTGAAGCATTTAATTTGCTCTAATGTGAATATCATTATGCCACCTAGTGCATTAAAACGTCAGTGCAATTTGAATTTTATTTTCAAAGACAGGAACTTCATTCAAAAAAAATAAAGCTTGGCCTCCAGACAACCCAGACACACAAGCCAAACACCCCACTCTCCTCCCTCTACTTTTCAATTAGATTTCAGAACCATTAAAGTGTTTAAAAGACTACTTAAAAGAAAACAGCAAAGCTATCATTTCAAAAAGAACAGTTTTCTGGGAGGTGAACAAAACAAGGGTGGCAGTAATTGCAGTTCTTAATTACTAAAGACATTAAGAATATTGTTTTATTTATCCAGTGCTCTTTGATCTTGCTAATTCAGTAGCAACACAAGAAGGCAACAAGAACATCTGTGTTACTCTAGATGATTATTTAGGAAGTAAGCAAGGAAGTCAGCAGTTCACAGGAGGCAATCCGAGTAGAGAGTATTTAGACATTTTTCTTGGGCTTTAATATACCTGAATATAAGGCTTTCTTTATAATTAGTGCAAATTTAATGTGAATGATGTTGTACTGGGTTTAAATAATTTATCTGGAATGACTTTTTGGATTACAATGTGGAAATACTGTCCTCATTAACTAATGAAGTAAACTAATAGAGTGCTCATTTCTAAATATGTAGAGAATTGACTATTTTAGGAAGAAAATATTTTCCTCAATTTAAAAAAAAAAAAAATAGTTCTTGTTCTTCCCAGTCACACACCTTTAAATACAGATCTGCACTACCCTCTTACCACCAGACTTGTAAAAGCCAGGACTTTTTCATCCTCTGGACAAATAGGTTGATCTTTGCTATAATTACGTTGACCAAGCAGTTGTTGCAATGACTGGCTTTTACTCTTTTAGGTGAATCTAATTGGTTGTCTGTGCAGTAATGCAAAATCAGTTGGTTAAAATGCCATTTTTTTTAGAATAGTTATTATTTCAGTTGCAAGTACTTCACTGACTTTTGGAAAGGTATTGTTACTTTGTTGTACATTGAACTACAGAGCTTCAGGAACTCAATGGTAACAAGTTTGACAATTAAAGTAGAAAGATAGTGAAGATAAAGTATCATTTTCTGTCTGAGGACTCTGTGTGAACAGATGTTGTTCCATGCTCCACAAGTGGTAATTTTGGTGCTTCAAGCTGCTTATTGGTGTTTGGTTGCGTGGTACACTTTAACTGTATCACCCTCTGCCATAGCAGCAGGTTTGAGATCATTCTTTGGTCTCAGCTGTCTGACCAGTCCCACTTCAGAGAAGAGAGGAGAGGCACTGGGAACACAATCAGAATTTTCCTCCTTTGCATTATTCCTGTAGCTGCCTGACCCTGTACCCAAGAGAGCTTTGTCATCTAATGACACTTGAGCATGCAAAGCTTTTAGGAGAAAGTTTGCTGCATCAGAAAGGATGGTTAAACTCTTGTGCTGGGCATTCCAGAGTTTATGCAGAGAGAATATATAATGCAGGTAATAGATAATATAGAAAATAGCTAGAACTGATAAAGCAAGAAGAAAGGAAAGGAATTTGTGGGAGGCTGTGCATGACTGGAAATTGAGAAGCAACGTTACTGCTGCACATGCAGACCTGTGTGTGTATCCAGACTGAAGTTTAGGACAGCAATATATGATGTAATGGGAGATTGGTTCTCACCATAATATTTATTGAGGGTTCTAGAGGGAAGAATTTCTGAACCTTCATGCTTTGAAAACTTAATTCAACTCAAGGGTTCCCATGTAGGAAGAACTGCTGAAGGCAAGGAGTTGTGATATATTAACATGTGCATTTCATGAAACAAGGTGGAAAAAAAAATGTGATCTTAATTGTCTGATAATGTACATACTGCAAATTACATTAGGAATAACAGTACTTCAAATGCCACTTTCATTTTCAAGACATAAATAAGATCATAACAGATATGTCTTCAATGGGAAGCAGTCTTTCCTGGAAAAGGGGTTTGTGTTTGAATACGATCACACATCTTTAGCACACTGTTTGCTAAAGCCTTCAGCCCTTTCCCTTCCTGAGGCTGAACTAGATCCTTATTTTGCAGAGCTCTCTAAACGAAGTGTCTCCTATACATATGCTGAGATGCAGCCTCATTCAAGTCTAAAGACTATGGCAGTTTCTCTACTTCAGGTCTGTCCAAATGGTGCTAGTTGTTGCCTGGTGCTAGAAGGCACGGCTTCCCAATTTTGGTCCTATGCTGGAGCTCAGTGCTGCGTTTTTCAGAGAGGCAAACTTACTGCTGCAAGGAAAGAACTGCAGAGTTGTTTCAGAAACACATAGCAAACTGATAGTTCAATGGACTACAATTTTTACCATGCATGTGAAGCATTACCATATTAAAAAGCTGCAAGTCATCTGGGCTGAAGAGCAAGGCTCAACTACCCTAAAACCATAGTGATTTATACGAATACTCATTCAAGCAGCTGCCTAAATATTAACACTGTGCAGTGTACGTTTACTTATGCTATTTAAATTGCTGCAGAAGGTAAGGCACCTGGATTCAACTCATTAAGAGAAGATATTCTAGAGAGACTGGTGACAACAGTTACTATTTTCATTAATAAAACCTTTTTAAGAAATGACATAGTTTAATCACTCTAAGCAAAATTGCCTAGGTATAGATTATAAATTGCTTTGAATCCTTCATTTAAAGCAAATGATATCAAAGTGCTTATCTAAAATAAATAAATAAATAAATAAAAATATTGAAGGGACATCAAGCACAAAGTGTACAGTTTCCATGGTTGGAAACTTAATTTCACAAAGAATTCTTAAATGTGTGTGACCTAAAATATATCGTCCACTGTGAATCCAATCTGTGTTTTAAGAACCATGATCTTATACACAATAATAATTTCTGCATGCCTGAGATGTAGGCTTTCAATATTATAGATGAAAAACAAGTTTTCAGTGAAAACTAAGTAAAAGGTTTATTACAGAACCTACAACTACAATTTGTTCATAGCTTTTGGGTGAATGTGAGCTGGTGGCTTCAGCTCTAACCGCTTTGAACTTTCAGTTTCAAAGTTACACCTTGGTCAAAAGAAGTGAGGAACTTTGTTTCAGTTGAAGTTTGTGTTGCTTTCATTCTCAACTGCCAAACTCACTAAGCTTCCTGTATCTGCAGGGTGAGACTGAAGTGAGTGTTTATACAGAGGGCTTTTATTATGAGAGCTTGGATGACCTGGTATGAGGGTACAGTCACCACTTCCAAAATCTGAACACAAAACTTAGCTGGTGGCCCATGGGTTTCATTGTCACAGCCTGTGAATGCTCCGCAGTCATAAAGGTATTTTCCTAATACCTGGTGTATGATGGAAATAACTTCATACTTTACAAGAGATGGTAAATTTACCTTTTCTGACTGAACTATATCACTGTCTTCATATTTGAATATTCCAAATGCAAACCACTAGGGGAAGCAAAATGTTAGTAATGGTCTCTTAGAAATGGAGGGTGTGTGATTGCAAACAATGAGGAAGGAGAAGACCCATAGGCTACTACACTCAAAAACATGTCTGCTGGTGGGGTGTTCCTTTTAAGAAGTGCAAGAGTAGGGAGCAGCTTTCTGAGCAGCAGTGAAATGTTGAGTTTTATTATGGCAAGTAGCGACTTACCCACAGGACTTCCATCAAGTAGAAAATCTCGGAAATGCAGCTGACTGCCTCAGCTTGTTAGCCTCTCATGCCTCAGAGAAAAGTTTTGTGTCAATTTTTTTTTTTTTTTCTGATTGATATATGAAAAATTCTTAGCCTATTTCAGTGTTTTTTAACCCAGTCTCAGAACAAGGGATTAGATGGGCATATAAAAAGATAAAAATTACATAGCTATTCTAAAATGAGTTGAATTTAAGAACGAAAAAGATTAAGCTTTTTTTTTTTAAAAAAATAATATTTTTTAAAACCCCATAGTTTTAAAAATTCAGTTTTAATTCATGGAAAGTCAAATCTTATGCTATTCTGTACCCTGAGTGAGACAGGGCAAGGCTGGGTGTTAACAGCAGAACACAGGACTAGTGGAAGTGACTAGAAGGTGATAAGTTGTTAAGGGGCCCTTCTCTTGTCTCTTTCCCACGAGAACAGGTAACATGAAAAGTTATAATCCTTTCTGAGCTTTTCTTGTTCTTGTTGACAAACACATTCTCAACACTGTTTTATGAAGGGGGGTATTGTGCTTGTTTGTTCCTCAAAGTAGTGCTTCCTTACAGGAAAGACACAGGAAGCTTCATGACTGGGAAGAGACTGGAAGCTCTCTTCCTGCATGCTTACAGCCATGGAATGCTGGCTTGTGTGCTAAAAACATGAGATGATTTAGAGGGAAACAGCTCAAGTGTTGTGTTCCTTTTCCAACCCTCTGGCTGGAGAGTCAGTTCTTCTGGTGTGCATAATGCAATTTTTTCTGCCCAAGAATGTTGTTCTGGCTTATTTTCCATGGTTGGTTGTAGCCAGATTTTGAAATCACACTTGTGAAGTATGGATAAAGAGATTTCCTATTGTCTTAACTTTGGAGAGAGGAGGAGAAGGATAACCTTCTAAAGACTAATTCAAGCAACATTTGACATGAAAGGGAACAATGTTTTGAAAAGCTGCTTTTCACATAGCCTTTTTGATAAACAGGCAAATCTATTTCAGTAGCTGGGTTTGTGATACAATTAGATAATGTAAAGTTTTAGGCTTGCAGCTCTTTAATTTACTGGACACTTCTTCTCAGTAAGGTTGTTTAATTAATTGGCAGTGAAAAATGTGCTGGGTTTGGCAAATTACATTTCTGTCAAAGCCTGTGCAAGATTCATTAAATCATATCTGAGAGTGCAGGAACTGCCCTTCTTCAACTGCTGGCTTCGTATATATTAGGTGGTGTTTCAAGTTTTACCTCCTGATTACACAGCTATGTATACATAATTACTAAATGCAGCTTCCTTCAACACAAAGTCAGGCCAGTGTAGCAAGAATTCTTAGGTTGTTTCAGAATCTGCCCATCTTCAGGTGTGATTGGCTGCTGTCCTAGAGCAAAGTGCTCTTGAAGTCAGGGACGGGACCAGTTTCTGAAAACCTGTGTGAAAACACGTTTAAAAAACCCACACAAACCCCACCCCCTCAATACACCACTCCCCTGCCACCCCCGTGCCCCCTGCCAAAAAATGACAACAAAGAGCCAAAAAACTGCCAGCTAACCTCTGCAGTATCACTTGGTCTGTTGAAAACCTTCTGACAGTTCCATAGCAGATTAAAATTTGTTTGCTTTCTGGTAGCACCCACTTTATCATGCAGAGAGAAAGGCAAGGGGTTTTTTGATGGACTTACTCGAGAGACATGGAATTGAATCAAGACAGACATGTTAGTGCAACATTATGGGACATTGCCAGATCTCTGTAGGAAAAAAAGTATACACCAAATGCTTTGGCTGAGGTCACTGCCATTATTCCACTTCTGTTAAAATGACTGATTAAATTACAGTGGTTGTGTTGTTGTAGCCCTGATGCTCTAAGGAGATATGTATCGGTTGCTCTAATAAAAGATATTACCTCTCTTTACAAACCTTGCTTCACTTTAATCATATTACAGATTTTAGAAGAGGGAGAAAGGAGCCAGCAAGTGTAGCACTGAACATTTTGATAATACTGGTGAAGTAGGACAATGTGAGACTTAGATAAGGAGTAGGTGAATAGCTGCCTTTGGAGGACACAGATTCTGTTGTTTATCACTAGATCCTCATTTAGATATCAAGCCTGGTCCAGACTCTGCAAACATACACATGTGCACGAGCCTTAAAAATGTCAATAATTTCATTTAAAAGCAAGAAAACCCCATCTGTTAAAAACGTGAACAGAGATGGTGCAGATGTGTTCATGACTAAACTGCTCAGAGTAAATATTCATTTGGTGATTGCTGAGCAATGTGCTGTGGAACAAAGCAAAACTTTCAGAGTCAGGTCGAATATTACGATTAGAGGATAGGAGCATCTCTGTTATGAGGAAAGGCTGAGAGCCCTGGGGCTGTTTAGCCTACAGAAGAGAAGACCAAGTGGGGGTCTTCATGCCTATATCACTATCCAAAGGGCAGGTGGCAAGAGGATGGAGCCAGACTCTTTCCAGTGGTGCTCAGTGACAGGACAAGGGGCAACAGGCGTGAACTGAAACCCAGGAGGTTCCATCTGAACGTAGGGAAAAAATTCTTTACTACAAGGGTGACAGAGCCCTGGACAGGCTGCCCAGAGATGTTGTGGAGTCTCCTTCTCTGGAGAGATTGCACATCCACACAAAGGTGATCCTGGGCAAACTGCTCCAGGTGACCCTGCTGGAGTCAAGGGTGTTGGACTAGATGGTCTCCAGAGGTCACTTCCAACCCCTACCATGCTGGGATTCTGTGAAATAGGTACAAGACCTTTTTGACAAACCTCGTCTGTCTTTTCATTAGAGGCATAGCAGGCAGTGAATTGATACATAAGTCTGTCTATAAATTGGTAACAAATGTACAGGCTGTCTTCTAACCCAGCAGTTAATATTTAAGCCTTTGTCCTGAGCTTAAAGTGGCATATTGCTTAAGCACGGGTCTGTGGTAGCACATCCATGTGCAAAAACTTTGTGACAGTTAAAGCAGCCCTGTTTTATTTGGGGTTTCTCATATTTCAGTAAGACCTGATGAGGAAAAGGCGTTGCAGAAGCATTTGGATATTTTTAATGATGTGCTGAGAGTAAATCTTGCCACTGCTCTGTTGTATTTCTTCCATGGTTCCAGAGCAGTGTTCATGCAGTGAAAGCTGGTGGAATTAGGAGTACTTTGGCATTTGGTTCTTCTGTATGATGCAGTCACTGTAGGAGATACAACCTCTCTTCTTATCTATCCTTCATCTCTGTCTTTACATACATCTCAATTTTTTTAGTGGAAGAGAGAGGCCTCAGATTTTTTTTCCTCTTGCTTTAAAAAGATAAGTTTCATTGAAAAAGATTTTTTTGGAAGCTGAAAAGGGAAGTTCTCAGACTCTGCCAGGTTACTGAGGTGTACACTTCAATGTGCAAGATCAAATTGTGGCTGTGCCTGTAGATTGCCATTCCCTCCAACTTAATTTTGAAAATTTGAGTTGGTGCCAGGTTACCACTCTACACTTGTTTGGCTCTCACATAATTTACACATGGTTTTTGCAGTCAGTTATGTTGGTATTTTATGCTATCTATTGATTTTATATTTCACTAAGTATTTTATTTAAAGCTCTCCAAATAGCTTTAGATTTATGTTTCAAAAGTCAGGACATTAAGAGAATTTTATAAATGAAAAACAATTTGAAAATCACCAGATGATGATTCTTCTGTAATGATTTAAAGTGTTGCTTAAAGCGATGACAATGATCAGGGCAGCAAATGATCCACGAATGACGTCTGAAGGAACAGAAGCCAACACATCAAATGACAGGTGGGTTTTCCCTACCTAATAATAATAATAATAATCTATCAAGCAAATTTAATTTTAAGATGAAAGAAGAAGCTTACTCAGCTCCTAAACTGAAGGCAGAGATTAATGAGAATCAATTGAAGCATTTAAAAAGAGTGCAGGGAGAGAGCTATTTTGGACCTCAAATAGTCCTCTTGTCCCTGATAGAGGCAGAAAAGAAACTGGAAAGACATGGCCTTACAGAAAGACTTAACAGATGAGTAGCTTTCATAATTCTTTTCCTCTCACTCAGTAGGAAACTGTTGTATCACATATCTGCCTTTGTATCCAGATGTAAACACACACTGAACATGCTTATGTTGTATGTGTTAAATAGCTGTAGCTGTGTGGAGTGTGTGGAGAGATAGGGATGAAAATCCTTATTAAATGAGACAGACACATTAGATAGCTCCCCTGTCACAAGGTCTCTGCTGAAATTAAATAGTCTTACTGATCTGTCCTGCTGCAGACTTCATGACTCAGTGTGGATGATTTTTGTGACTCATTAGAAAATGCCAGAGGGTTTACTGCTCAGAACCTCCTTTCCTTGTACGGCTGACCCTTGAAATTGCCTAAAAGCCCACTGATTTTAGACCTCTGCAGGAAGAAAAACGTACCTACATAGGTTTGGTTACACAACAGGGATTTAAACACCTTTGGAGCCTAAGAATTCAGTACTAACACTATTTTCCCTTCTAAGGCTTCTGTCACATTTATTTTTCTGCCTGAATTAACTGTGACTCTTGGAGTTTTCTAGTGCCCTATATGGTTTCTTGTATACCTGTTCTTCTTCGTGTAATATGGACTTTCAAAACTTCTGAACACATTTTATTTTGAAGGACTGAACTCTCAAGGATGCACATTGCCAAAAATCAAAAGAAGAAAATCCTTTCTTCATCAACTGCAGCTATGAAACTCCACACTAACATAACACTACACTTAGAAAAGTACTGAATGACCAAACCCCTCAAAAAGAAAAAGTTATTTCTCCTGGTTCCAGGTTCCTTTGTGTCATGCCAGTTGGAAACATAACTCTCTATTTCCCATCTGCTGGAGTTTTTAAGGCATCCATAAATGAACTGATCTCACTCAGACTAAGTGACTTGGCTTACTTTGATTTGATAACAAATATTGGTTGTCTATTGGGGTGTGAGAATCAGGACCTGAGAGTGCTGCAGAAAACTTTTTCCTCGCAAGAGCATCCGTATTCTGAGTTAGCTTCTCAGCTTGACAAATTCCTTCAACCTGTTTTTCAGTAGTAGTTCAAACTAGTAAAATACGTAAAGCTCAGCTTATGCTTAACTTAGACTTTGGCTCTTTTCCAAAACCACCTTTGTAGTTCTTGCACTCCCATGAGTGTTCCTTGCCTTCCTTGGGTTCAATACGGGGTTAACAAGCCTCTTGCATCACAGTACTTACCGTGTTCACACTGGCTTAGGCAGTGAGGCTGCAGCTACTAAGGAACATTTGCAAATGGGGTCCCAGTAGTGCTCAAAAGCCACACAAGCTCTGGATACTGTTGCTGAGAGGGGAACTCACACATTTGTATTTTGCAACATCTCATTTTGTGTATATACAGCTGCTTGTGTTTGTTTTTACCCAACATTTGCCAAGATTATAGTCAAAACACATGGTTTGTACCCTTTTTTTCCTCTTTCGGCCTCTCTGGTACCTATCACTGCAACAAACTGAGAAACCTCCTTACAAAACAGGGGAAAAGTAGATACAGGAAACTCTTTTTATGGTAACAGCTTTGACCAGTCTTAGTGCTGGCCACTAAACTTTCTACTAGTAGATTTGCTTGGTTTAAATGAGTGCTTAGATGTATCACTTTCCCACTCAAACAGCATTATAGAAACACAAAACGATCTCAGGGTTTTCCTGTCAGTGGTGGTACATCGGACTCTGTAGCATGGGCCAAATGCTAACTCTGACTGGAGCTGAGGTTTCTTACCTAAAGCTAGTTGAAGAAAAAAAAAAAAAATAGAGGAAATCAAACCCAGTAAGCTAATTGACTAATTAGCTGAAACTCAGTGTCCTTTCCTTGTGATCTGCATCATAAGTTGGGGCTGGAAGTATTGAATTACTCAGGTAAAATATCCTTCATGTGCTCTGAACAAAAGCAAAAGAAGTTAACTGTGTAAGTTTTGTCTTACCTCATGTTTGTAACGAGGTGTGGCCTAGCTGATGCTCACCCATGATATATATGACTCTTCCTGTATTTCTATAAAAAATGAAGGTTAAATAATAATTAATGGCAGGTGATGTAGCAGCATGTTTGTGTGTCAGTATAATGTTTTCTTTCTTTGCTTAGGCTTCTTTGCAGGAAACCACTTAGACCTGGCACTCAGCCTGATTTATACTAAAAAAGCATAAAGCATCTTCAAAAACATTTAAAGAGCTGTTGGGAAACTAATCTTACCCATTTAAGATAATAATCCTGGTTTTGAAAAACTAAACATCTAACAGTATTGCTCTGTTACTTTATCTTACTTCTCTTGCCTACCATTAAGTTCCCAGACAATAGCTCTTTCACTGACTGTTCCTTCCCTTGCCAGCACTGTCTAGAGCTTTTCCTTTTGAAAGGACTTTCAGCTTGTTCATTCACAGTCCCTGGGAATGGATGAGCAAGCTATTGTATGGATCAGGGCATACTGATGTGCAAAGGCAGTCTCGATTTCCAGAGATACTTTGCTGCATGTCATGGGATGGCAGGCTTCCCCTTCCAGTTGTGTTTTGGTACGTAGAGAAAATCCACAGATTAATCAGGGCTGAAATGGGGATGAAGGGATTGAGAGCAGCCCTGCGGAGAAGGGCGTGGGGCTATTTGTGGATGAAAAGCTGGACATGGGCCGGCGATGTGCGCTCACAGATGAGAGAGAACCAAATGCTGGGCTGCACCAACAGAAGGGTGGCCAGCAAGTAAGGGAGGTGGTTCTGCCCCTCTGCTGTCCTCTGGTGGCACCCTACCTAGAGCACTGCATCTAGCTCTGGAGTCCTCAGCACAAGATGGACATGGACCTGTTGAAGCAGGTCCAGAGGAGGCCACAAAAATGATCAGAGGGCTGGAACACTTCTCCTATGAGGCCAGGCTGAGAGAGTTTGGATTGTTCAGCCTGGAGAACAGAAAGCTTCAGTACTTACAGGGGGCCTATAAGAAAGATGAGGACAGACTTTTTAATAGGGTCTGTAGCTATAGGGGGTAATAGTTTTAGATGGAAAGAGGGTAGATTCAGAGTAGATAGAAGGAAGAATGTTTTATGATGAGGGTGCTGAAACAATGGAACAGGTTTCCTGGAGAGGAGATTGATATACCCCATCCCTGGAAACCATCAAAGTCAGGCTGGACAGGGCTTTGAGCAACCTGGTGCCTGTGAACAGGCAGTTTCTCTAGTCTTTGGTGAGATAGGAAAGAATACACATATGTTCCAGATTCCTGGAAGTAGAACAGGGCCTTTCTCTCATTGAGAAATTTTCAGTTCAGCTATTTAAAGAGAGACAGGGATTTTCTAGTTTTGTGCTAGCACAAATTGATTTATAATCTTGATCTTCCCATCTGTGACGCTTCCTTTAGGTCCATGCACATATGTTTAATAGCCACACATCAATTTAAAGAGGAGGTAGACAGTTGTTTTATCTTGTTGCTGTTTTTAATGTGATTCAGTACGTAGGCATAACATGATGTCTGATGAAGAAGGACCTGCGTGCTGAGAAGAGAGCCCTGGCAGTGCTGTTGTAGTAATGTGAAATGCTGCCTGTCTCAAGCTTCTTTTGGAAGTAGTTTTGTTTCCTGCCCTGGGTGAAGTTCTTCAACTTAGCAGTTCACTTTGCCAAATGAATTGCTGTTTCTCCTTAGCCACAAAGAGTCACTTCTGAGTTTCTCAGCGCTGCAGAAATGGTGCAACTTTGGGGCATTGCTCTTGTTTGTTGCACCCAGACCTGCACCAGAGATCTGTTTTGCTGCATGGCACCAGTGATTTAGTGGCTGTGGAAAAACTGTGGATCAGACTAAGACTGAGTTTATTTGCTCCTGTTTGCTTCTATTGATTTCTCTGGTTTGTCATATAGTCTCTTTCTTTCTCTTTTCCTGCTGTATCCTCTTTGCCTTAGAGGAGCCTGTACCATCAGCCAGCTGCTTACATGTTCTCCTTTTTGGCCCATCTCTGTGATAACACAACCAATGTTGGCAGAGTCACATAAGCCTCCCTTTGCAGGAAAATCCATGTCAGAATGTAGCAGAATCTAAAGAAAATGTTTTTGATTTCTGCTAGAAAAAGACTAAGATCCTTTTAAAGATCCATAGCTATAGAAATTTTTTTGTACTTAGCAATGCCACCGTCTACCAAGCAAGAGTGTTGAGAGGAGTGAGAAGAAGGACCAGAAGTTATAAAAATAGGCTTTATAAAAACTGAGACACTGCTTCTCCTCTATTCAGCAACTTGAAACAGTCATGGTTGTGTCAGGCCTGTCAAATGAAGAGTATGACAAATGATTCCAGTGTGGAAGGATAGCATGAAATCTCTGTGGAAGGATAGCATGAAATCTCTGCGTAAGTCTTTTGCCTGTAAGAAATTTTCATGTTTAATGTAAGCTCTCAAACTCTTCTATTAGGTAAGACTGAAATGAAATATATTATTTCTTTATTTAATAGATACCTGCGAAAAGGAAATAAAGCAAAATTTGAGAGCAGGGATGCTGTGAACAGACTGACTAAAGGTGACTGCATTGTATGGTCAGAATTTTTGAAAGTGACTCACAACATCAAACTTCAGTATTTTTGGGTCTCAGGTTAAGACACTAGAATGAAATTTGGTATCTACCAGGTTGTGGTTATCCACCAACCATCATGTGGAAATTACACCCATTCTATAAAACTAATACTTAATTGTCATTAATTTACAAGCTGGCTGATGTTGTATTTTCAGTGTTACTGGCATCCTTCTGACGTGCACACAGTTTAAGGGTGCTCACTGGGTGAGTGTTGTTAAGGTCACCTATGGATTTATGGTGAGGTTTTACCCTTGTGGTTGGTAAGGTGTCATCAAAGCACTTTAGAAAAAGACATTGAATCATAGACTGGTTTGGGTTGGGAAGTCACCTAGTCTGAACGTGCTGCAGTGAGCAGGGATATGTTCAAGTAGATCAGGTTGTTCAGAGGCATGTGGCTATTGTCCCTTCAGAGTTTAAAAAAGGTAGGTCAGAATAAGGTTCTAAGTCGATTATCAGCTAGCATGTGGAGGAACAAATCCGGTCGTTGGGCTAAAAGGCTAATTCAAATACAAAATCAGGAAAGAATCTGAGCACTTCTACTTTTGAGCCTTTTAGCTGTAGTACTCTAAGAGGAGTGAAATCCTCCCTGTTTTTTTTGTCTCTAAATAGATTATCGTATGGCATTTTAAGGGCATAAAAAATGAGTGATAACTCTCCGAATGTGGTTTGAAAACTCCACGAGAGTGAAGTGCAAGCCGAAAGTCGGTTTTGCCAGTCCCCTGACTGCTGCGGCACAATCCGCCCGTTGCGTTATGCAATAGTGGCACCCAGTGGAGGCTGCGATCACAGCACAGCACCCCTTCTGCTGGGTCAGGCTTGCCCAGGTCTACCCCGAGTACAGGATAAACTCTGGTTTAACTGCATTCATTCACAACCTTTAAGCAACATCTAACGCAAGAGCATCCTGGGGAGTGGAGGAAAAATGCCCCTGCTCCTACTGCCCTGGAAGTGCTGCTTGAAGAGCAACAGGATCAGCCCCAAAAGCATGGAGGAAAAGTGGAGCAGACCGGGGGTAAGGGGGGACAGAAGGAAAGCACAGCTCCAGAGTCACAGTCTGGACTTAGCTGCAATAGTCTGAATAGGCTGGAAGGTGTGAGAAAGGAGTGAGAAAAGGAGGAATGCCAGATGTGTGTCATGTAGGTGGGAAGGAAGTCTCTAGAGAGCCTATTTTAATGTTTAAAATTCAAGCACTGCTAACAGTAACACCACCAAAGATAAATGGGAATTGATAATAAGCTGTAAGAAGATCAAACCCCTCATAATGTGCAGTATTTGGTATGTGACAATGTGCATGGAGTATCAGCTTTCCCTAAAGAAAGTACTGCTTACTGTGAGGCTGGTCAGTGTGATGCTTCATGGGGAATGAGGCTACTTGTGTCATCTGCTTATTGTTTTCTCCAGAGTCATGCATCACAAATAGCTGTCGTGAACAGGGGTTTGGGAGTAACAGACTTGTAGTGCCAAAGAGAAGTGAATTAAAATAATGTTCCCGTGCACCTGGTGCTACTGAACTCAGATTTCAGTTCCAGGTTATATGCCTACTCGGTGTCTGATATTAGCAGGTTATTAAATAGGATCAATGATGATGATGATCTGAGTTCCTAGAAAATTCTCATCTTTAACTGGTTTAGCACCCTCTTCCCCCCTCCCCCTTCCCTTTTTTTTAATTATTATTTTTATTTTTTTATATTGTAATACTTCATCATAAGCACTGGATGCTTTGGCATTTTGGACATGCTGGAATTGTTTTAGATCTTTGAGAAGAGGCTGGATTCAGGAAAGCATGTTCAAGTAACTCGTCTTGCAGTCAAGAAAGAGTTTAAGAATAGGCGAATGACAAGTTGTCCCAGCTCATTTACAGATTTTGGCATTGTTTTCATAGGTGCAGAAGTCGTTAGGCAGAAGAGGCTGCTTATGAAGTGCACACTGTCACTGTTGCAGCACTGTATTTTGCAACTGACCCATTAAATCACCAGAACTCTCTGTTGATTAGGTTACTATTCACTGCAAAATATACTCACATAATTTCTGGAGAAATGACTGCTTATTTTAATAATAGGTAACATAGTTGCAATGGCTTTTATCCAAGTGTTACGTGGTGGTAGGTAAGTACATTTTTATTTTTGTTTTATAGCACAGGGTGTAAGAGCAACATTAAATGACTTGAGTAAGAAGCTGCCTCAAATAATTGACATGAACTTCATGGCTGATCCAAACATGATATTGTACTACTGCCTAGGCTGAGTAAAGGATTTTAATGAAAGAGAAGGCAAGTCAGAGCTGTTAGAAGAGGTTCACAATTTAGTTTTGAGCTAGATACTTGATTTCTTTTGAGGAAAGTTATTAAAAGGGATAAGGCACCTTTTTTTTCTTACTACCAATAGAGTGCTTCTATCACATCCTGTACCCTGAAAGAAATACCTGGGTTACAAGCCACAAGATCTCACCTAGGAAATACTCATGGAGGAAACCATGTTTCCTGACTTCCTGCTGCTGTAAGAGGAATTTACTGTATGTAAGGAATTGCTTTTCCTCTTACTCAGAAGAGGATTTTTGAGGAATTGTGCCCCAGGGAACTGGCAGTATTTGAATTCTTCAGCCCATGGCACTGCTGTGCTGCAGTGTCAGCTCCTGTTGAGAAGCACACCCTACACCTTTGCTCTACTGGCTTTGCCATCTAAGTCATATTGCAAGAGATATTGCTGTTACTTTGAGTGAAAATTCTGTGTGCTGCTTCTGTATTGGGTCTGGCTGAGCTGATTTTCCCATAGCAGCCTCCTGGTGCAGAGTCTTTGCACTGAGAGTTAGAAGGGGGTTGTTAACACCCAGGTTGTGACTACCCCTGAGCAGGGCTCACACAGCACCAAGGCTCTTTCTAACATTCCCCCCACAGTGGGCAGAATCTAACCAGGACAGCTGACCTGAACTGACCTAAGGGACATTCCATACCATATGATGTCAGCTCAGCTATAGAGCTGGTACAAAGTGGGGGAGGGGAGGCTACTCCTCACTCCTCTGGAGCAACCGCTGCGTGTTTGGAGCCCTGCTCCCCAGGAAAGGCCAGACATCGCCCGGGGATGGGAAGGAGAGAACCAATCTTTGGGTTTGCTCTTTGCTTCTGCGTGCCACATTGCCTAACTTTTCCTTTCTAATTAACTGCTCTTGTTATTACCCACAAGGCTTCTGTCTCTATCTTATTTCCCCTCCCCTTTTGCTCTGTGGAGGAAGGAGGGGAAAAGGGAGGGTGATAGAGCGGCTTTGTGGGGGTGAATTGCTCAGCCAGGGTTAACCCACCACATCTTCTTTGTTTCCTCTTCCCTTCAGGCTCCTTTAAAAATGAAACAACACACTTGCATTTAATTTTTGGCACAGTTTTTCCACTTCTCTGCTAAAAGGATTTATTTCTTGTACAAACTGGTCAAAATGAAGGACTTGCTACAAAATATATGACAAAGGTAAGGCACCTAGGACCTAGGGCGTTGGAGAAGCCATTAGGACAGAGAAGTCCAATTAATCAGATGAAGATTTTCATCCCAAGAAAGGACAGGTAATTGAGACATACTCATGTAATTACAATTGATTTTTCTCACAGAAAAAAAAAGATACAACGTAAGTATGGCAATTGCTGAAAGTGGTAATTGAAAAGGAAGTCATTTTAAGTAGAGAAGATGCTAGCTTTCTTCTTTCCTTTTTCCTCTTAGTTTTTAAAGAAAGGCATGAGTGCTGAATTCTGGTCCTAAAAAGAAGCCACTCAGGGTGAACCTATACCAAGGAATGGTATTTCAGAGTGTCAGGAGAGAGAAAACAACATAGAAAGATAGCAAAGAATATAACAGTCAAAGACATTTTCAGTAACTTTCAGTAATTGAATTAAGAAAGATCAGTTGTTCCAGCTAATTAAAAGATGACTGATTAGACTTTTTCATTCTTTTTCTTTTAGCAGAATGGTTTGTGGGCAGCTGTTCTGAACAGAAACACAATGATTGCACTTTCCTTTAAAGTCCTCTGGCTTTAGACTAGCTCTTGCGTTTAGCTTGGCCATTCATCTTGGTATGTAGTGACTACTGTATTTTACCTCTGGTTAATGGTGTTCCTCATTATCCAAACAACAACAGCCCATCATGGCTAGCTAGGGTGATGACAGAGAGACACCCTTCAGGCTTTGTGCTTAAGGAGTGGGAAGCCTTAGCTTTCTGCCATGGGAAGGACCATCTAGAAGGTAGTTTGAATCTACTGTGCTATAAAAGTACCTTTGCTCAGTTGATAGGTGTGACTAATGAATCTCTAGAGTTCTCAGTGAATGGATCTTTGGACCTGAGAAGATCTGAGTGCTATTATAAATACAGATGTTCTCTTTGGGGCTTGAATGCTAAATTATAAAAGTTGTGCTCTAAAGAGTCAATCAGTCATTGTTACTTCCAAGAATGACATAACAGTGCCAGGAAAGAAAAGCAAGGTGGAAACTTACTTAAAATGTGTATATATTCATGGGCAGTATCATGCACCTATGAATAGTAACCTAGCTGTTTTGGGACTGTGGAGACGCATGTAGTAAATGTATTTATATTTAATGGACCTCATAGTTAACAAAATTTCACATTGTTGTGAAAACTGGTAGATAAGCTTTCAGGAAAAACTGCTGGAAGGCATTGAGTGAAAGCATTAAATCCAAGTAGGCCAACAGCATTGCTGCTATCTTGGCTATTTCCATTATGGAAATCATTCTGATGTGGAACAATATGGAAATAAATGATATTGGTATTAGGAAAGAGTACAGTCACAGAGCAAAACCCTGTGGTGCTAACTATTCTACACACTCCCCCCACAAAGTCTCTTCAAGAACTGACAATTCTACAAATATTTTAAAAACAAAAGCCCACTTGTTCAGTTTAACAACTGTTGTTTATGTTATTAAAGAGAACTTTAGATTAGACACTCTGAAAGTATTTGTAACTGTAAAGACCTATAGTGAAATTTGGGACAATAAGGAAAGCGGGAACAGCTTTTAGTTCAACTGTGTCTTGATCCTGTGGAAAGACTTATTGGTGGCTCCTAACTTCACCAGGGAACAATAAGACTTCTGTTTGTCTTAAGATTAATGTGCCTGAATTGCAAGGCACATTTCACATATTTGGTGTGAAACTAAGCCTGTAGCATGCTCTCTGTTCCTGGAAAGTGAGAGAGGCAGTGATTATTGGCACACCAAGTCTCAGTCCAAGACAAAGTTCTGAAGGATCTTTAGTAGAGCATCTCTTCTTCTAAGCTATATGTAGACAGCAGAAGAAACTATGTAAGAGATATTGGCCTGAACTTTTTGTTTGGAGGCTACTAATTTTGTGATTAGTGAGAATAAAAAGTGTGGGTTATTTTTAAAAATTATTTGCACTGATTACTTTTTCCCTTGTTGGCTTCGAACTTGGCATAGTTCATTTACATTGAGTCTTGGCTTGTGTAGTTTTCAACAAATACAAAAAGAAGTTGTATTACTTCTTCCCCAGACATCAGTCAAAGTAAATTTCAAAAATACACTGGATTCACCTCTGATAAAAAAAAACAGTGAGAGTGATAGAACACCATCTTTGCACCGGCTGTTTCCTACAGTCACTATCAGTCATTGCTTACAGTGCTGGCTCAGTTTTGTTGTTTCCCAAGAGTGAGAAGAATGTTACCAGGGCTCTACCTGCTGCCCAGTGAAGCTGGATCCAGCTGTACTGAGAGGGAGCTGAGAGAGCTCCCAACCCTGATATAAATAGAAACACTTTCACATCCTTTTGTTCTTTGTTGGCTGTAGAGCTGAAATATTGTAAACATATTTGTTTTGATATTTTATTCACAATGTGAATTATTCTAAAATAGTTCCTCAAGCAAATGACATTTATTCAGTTTGTTGTGCTGAGGGAAAGGTAGAGAGCACTGCAAGCAAGTGCCAGGAGAGAATCCGATAAGCCACAATTTCATCCCAGTGTCCAGCAAAGCACTGTCCTTCAAAATGGAGCTTTCTTCCTCCCAGATTCTCTGATCTTTAACTGAAATTGAAGTCCTTCTAGAAAAGTTGGTTATACTTTGATCTAAAGTTAAGTTCTTTGGCCAAATCAGATCTTGGGTAGTTCTGATTTCAGAGTGATGTGTTTATACCCCTGTTTTGTACTAGTCACCCTTTTCTAGCAGCTCTTCCAGGTCTCCCATGATGTTACATCTTCTTCCCTTTTGAAACAAAAGAGAATAGAACTTAATCCTGGGAGCCTTTCTTGGAGCCAGGGGAAGCCCTGTACCCTTTGTGTGGAGAGCTGCAGTGGCTCCTCTTGTGTTATTTATGGACTGGCAGGCAGCAGAATGAAGCCTGATCACATGAAATTTCTAGCCCAGGCTTGGGCTTTACAGATCTGGAGGATTAGGTTGGTTTGCATTATGGAATGAGAGCTTCACTGCTTATGTGGGGCAAACCTTGAGTGGTACTGGGGAATTCTAATATTTAGTACTTGTTAGTTGCTAGATTCCTTCTGTCATAGCATCTACGAGTATTATTCTAAGAGTGAACAAACTGGCTCATAGATCAGGGGCACTATTAGAAAAACAGGCAGAGGCTGGATGACAGAATTGGAACAGCACTTGGAACTTCCCTCAACAGCATGCTTGTCTTCCCAGCTCTATGAATCATCTTAGCTAAAATATGGCAAGTTGAGGTTTTGTCTTTGTCATACCATAATGCCTTCACTGAGGTTTCATCTTTGCCATAACCTTATGCTTACACATTTTTCCATCTAAAATAATGAGAGAAGATGCTGGGCTATTGAAGCTGGAATCTGCTTACTAGGTAAACTCCATTTCAGTGGGTTCTGACATCATTTTCTGATGTGAGATCAGTGTATGAAAATAGGCCTGACTTGCAAATATGATTTTGAATACAGATTGGAACTGCCCCTGTATTGAAGTGCTAAGTTGTAACTGTCTTTTCTTGCTGCAAAAATAACCTCTATTGAAAGCATAAACAAATTTGTGGTATTGTTCAGCATTCAAACACTAGCTTAACTTCTAATGCATGTTTGTTATCCTTTGAGACCTGGTAAGGCAGCAAAAAATAGTGAGCAGAAGAAAACTTAAAATTCAGCTTGTAAAATAATCCATTTTCTCATTTTTTTTAGCATTGTTCTTATTTCTTCTAGTATCAAATTAATATAGCAGCTATATTTGACAAAAAAACAGTATTGGAAAGTGTTAATGGAGAGAAAAATCTCTGAGAACATTTTACTTGATGGCTCAGGGTAGACCTCTGACTGCTTATAAAGATTCCATGCAAAAACTTGGTTTTAAGCTTGATTTTCTTATGCTTAAAGCAAGTCTGAAATGAATTTGTTGCCAGTGCATTCGTGGAAGTTAATCAATGTTTGTAGGAGATCCAGGGAGATTTTCTTAACTGTCAGGAGAGGAATCATAGAACCAAACAGCTTGAGTCTGCTGCCACCAGTAAGTTCTATCAATTTTCACCAGATGAAAACTGCTGCTTTTTCACTTTTCTGAAATTATTGTTTGCATAAGGGTAGCAATTTCCTCTGTTGTTATTACAACACAGATGGACTCTTATTGAGTTGGTCACTAAAAGTTTTATAGCTAAAGTGCTGTGAGTGTTTTCATTATAAGTGGCTATCATAAAGCTCAATAACTGGCTTGTAAAAATTCTCTGTTAATAAAAATCTGGCACATACAAGGCGAGTTCTGGAGCTAATTTATTTAAATTAATTTATTAATATAATCGAGTAGCCATTGTGAAGTAATGAATGTAGCAAACAATTACATAAACACTTGGTACCTCCTAGTGCTTTTCTTAAAAGCAACAAAAAGTTTTAGAACAACATGGGTGATGCACTGAGGCAATTTTGACAATTATGTAAATTTAGACTTAAAAACAGTTTTCTGGGCAAGTTGCTGTATGTATTTAATACATTCTATTAGTGAAATGTCCTGTTGTTATTATGCATTTAATTAGTGTACATGTGGTTCAAATACTGTAGAGGCCTTACAGTTCCAAGACTATTTTTTAGGCTAAACCTGCTGACACCATTGAAATTAGAAATATTTGCAGGAAAATTCTTTGGATAAGAATCTGTTTCTGAATGTCTTTGCTGAATCTCCAATTTAAAGTAACAGCAAAAAGGCAACATCCTGTGCTCATTCACTCCCTCTGCCTTTCCAGTGTAACTCTGCTTTCTGCTGTGGTGTTCTTGTAGTTATACTTTAAGTGTAGGGTAAGGTTAGGTTTGTTTCTAACTTCATGATGTAATTACCTGTTCAGAATTTTAATCTGATGAGACAAGAAGTTGTATATCACATTACAGTAATAATTAAAAATAAGCCCTTTTATTAACTCTGTAGCATAATCATTTTAAGGTTTGAAAGTATTGACTTGAACATATCAAAAATTCTACCAGGAAGATTATCAGATACTTTTCCTGAGAGAAGAAAGACACTACGATGAGTTAGATTAGCTGATAATGACTGATTCTCTGTCTGTGACCTCCATGCTGCTTTTTTTGGATGGAGGCACTTCTCATAATTGTAATGGATGAAGAGGATCCTCTAAAAATGTGGTGTGAACAGGATTTTTTTTTTTTTTCTTATGAAGAGGTACACTAACAGACACTTCTTGAAAATAAAATCCATGGTGTCACACCAAAAACTAGATAATACAAAGTAATCAAACTTGTTGATAGAGTGTTCTTATTTTTAAATGCCAGACACCAGGTGTGTGAGAATATGCCCTCGTGCAATGAAGTGTCTGTGACATTATTTATTTAAAGCTAGATGATTGGAGCATGTTTTTTTCAGTGATCACATCTCATTTTCTCGAGTGCCCTGCTATGTGTAACCTTGGAACCAACCCCTGTTTGTTTACAGGAATAGTTGAGGTGTGGGGTTTTGGATTGGTGTGTTTTGTTTTTTTTTTTTTTTTTTTCCCCTCAGACTATGATCCCCCAGGGTAAATAAAAATGAGGGCTAGGTGAAAACTACTAATGTACTGTCTTTTCCTAATTCAGACTTCAGGTCCCAGTATCTTGTTCAGCATTCTTATATAACACATGACAGTTCTTCTGATCTTGTTGCCAAGTCCTTTTTTTGTCTGTATGGCTTCATTTTAATGAAATTCAGACCCCAAAGTATAACATATAAAGCCTTATCCATTATTTAAAAGATACAAGCATATACTTTCTGGAATTTGTAATGCAGATATCAAGAAAATCCTACAAATAAGCATCGATTCCTGCAAGTTAAAACCAAGCCAGTATATCTGCTCCCATATGTAGGGCAAAAGAATCTGAGAAACCTTTGGCTTCTGTAATGTGTCACATGGCTTAGAGAACTTAATTTCTAACTTTATTGTATATGAAGACAAAGAGTTCTTCCCTATTCCTATATGCACCTGAGAGTACAGATAAGACAGTGATTATTGTGATAGTCTTTTAGCTGTGACAGTATATGAGAAAGGGAATGTAATAAATGCCCAGTACAAAGGCTGTTGTAATATTTTTTTTCCCCAACCCACCTTACTTATTTTTTCTCATTCATTTTTCTTCTGTTTTATCAATGCATCCTAATTCTATAAATACCAACTGTGGTTGAGTAGAAGGTTCTGTACTGCAGATGACTTGTCAGTAATTGCAAGTGAATTTCTTTGCAGTCTCTTCTCCTCCTGCCCTTTGCAGCCAGTCAGCAGCTGTAGAATTGGAGGCATGTGAGGAGTAGATGAGGAAAGTTGAATGTACCCTTGGGTGCTTCACCTATGTTTGTACAGGGTAGTTTGAAGCACTTTAAGCTGTGATTTAGGGGAGTGGGAATATGTGAGCTGCTAGGCTAATAGCAGTGCAGTTCCTGGTTTCTTTTAAAGATTGTCTTACCTTTCATACCACTCCTCAAAACTGAAGGAGTACAAAGCCAGCTGTTCCCTTATCATGGAACAGAAATGTATCCCTTATATATACTTTTTGTTTGCAATAAGCTTATAGCATCTCTGAGTGCCGAAGAACATGCACTTGAGGTGGCTGCTTGACTGCTTTCCTTCAGTTTCACAGGGACAAAGGGTTTACATGCTGCTTATCCTTCCACTCCTAGTCAGCCCAGGATAAGGAACTTGTTGCTTCATCTTGCTCAGTTTGTTTCTCCCTGCAGCATAGCTGTAAGGTTGCTGCTTAGGCATTGCCACATTTAATGCATCCTTCAAGCTGATAGAGCCAACTGACTCTTTTTTTTTAGGTGATTTTTTTTCATGTCATTTAACAATGTTCTTCATATAGATCATTATCCTCACACTGCCCCTTGATGGCTAAGTAAAAGGAACAACAGATTCCTTTTCATTAGCTGTACCACATTCTGAGGGAAAGAAGTTCAAAAGGAAAGCTTTAGTTGAAGTTGCCATGAACCAAAGCATCCACTCACAGCCGGTTCAGATACAAAGCTGAGATTACTGCCAGAAGTTTTAAAGCTACAGAGTTAGGAACCATTCAACTCATATTGAGCCCCAGACTATTCTGTAGGGTACACAATATGGCTTATAAATTAGATCCTATGGCCATTGTTGTACAGTAATAGTTACAAAAATCATTGTGGTTTTGTTCAGTGGTCACTAATGCTGCCATGGAATTGCTGCAATAGCTTTGATTACTTGGAATAGCATTTGTGGAAGTTTTAATGGCATCAGCCTATTAATATATCATCTCACTTGAGAAAGCTGACCAAATCTTCATCTGATCTAAACCGGTATGGCTCTCAGTGAGTGGAGCTGAGGTAGAGTATATCTGCAGAGCACCAGGCAGGACAGCTGTCCAAACGTGCATGATCACTGGGTGCAAGGTAGGAGTCTCTTGTCCTCTTCCATTCCTTTCTTTCAACAGAAATCCACAAGACTTGTAGGCCTTCTACAGGTGCAGAATAAATTACAGAAGTTGTCATAGGATATACTTCAGCTTTGATGACCAGCAATCCATTTCATGAGTAACAAATTGTCCAAAATAACAGCATATGGATTCTGCTGGCTGACGTTTCCGATGGAGTTGCAGAAGAGTGAAGTAACTTCATGGTTCATGTGATGGTCTGAGGAGTGAAGTGGATTTTGTCCAAAGAATGCTGAGCAGGGGATTCAAACACTTTCTGAATATCATAATCTTTCCTTCCTTCTCTGTCTCCCTCCTCCTCATCCCATGAATTTTAATGTGTTTGGGTTTTTTATCCCACTATGCATTTTCTATTTAGTCTGCAAGTGTTCATGTCTTCACCTATGTAGTTAACCTGTCCTATCTTGAGGTTGGAGGTGCTAATACACAGCATGTGTGAAAGGATAAAAAACCACAACTTTGATCTGCCAGTTCTTGACTGTTTGATGAAGCCTCTGCTTTTGAAATTCTCCTCTATTCTTCTGAGAAGCTTGAGACAATGTTTAAGAGGTGACCCCCTGTGTGTGTGCGTGTGAGGTGAGGTGGAAATCACATTTACTGTCTTATATCTGGATCTCAACATCTCCCTTCCACTCTTCCTTTATAACTGCTTTGGAACCTGCTTGTGCTGCTTACCAGAAACACCCAGTTGCAGGCTGATAGTGTTATCCATGGTTTTGGCAGTGGGAAATCAGCCAATAGCCTGTAAGGCTTTCCAGTCTCAGTGAGATGAATTTGGGAGATCAGTTTAGAGAACATGAAAAAAAAACCTTTGAGAAAGTTTAACAGTACGCAGTTATCATCTTAATATTAGGAGTGGGTGAACAGGAACGTTAGGGAAAGCCATAGTTTGAGAAAAGGCCTTCAGCAGCATTTTATACACATGAGGACAGGCATAATTAAAAAGAAGGCAATAGGCCTTGGTTTAAGAGTGGCCTGGAAAGCCTGCCTTGGACTCCCTTATGGAAAGCAGAGAGTTAAGACTGTGGTGTCTGATACTGCAATTCATGAAGTCATTAACGCAATTCATCCCAAGTTCTGCATGGGCGTCTTTAACAGATGTCTAGTTTTATTCAACATTTTTTAGGAGGAAGAACAGGCATGCTGGAATAAAGAGAGGGCTGCCCCAGAACCCATTCATTCCTGTTGCAGAGAAAAGAAATTATTTTTCTTTCAGAAGACTTGGTCTATGCAGTGAAGTGGTCACACATTTATTTTGTCACTTGGATTAAGTTTCTATAACAGGTCTATGCTCATAAGGATGTAAGTTCCTGGCATTTTTCCAGTTATCAATACTGAAATATTAGTGATTGAGCATTTACTGAACGCTATTCCTCAAATGCAGGGTCTCCACAACATCTTGTTGCATTCATGGAATTCATTTGTTTGCATTATCTGGCTAACTGGTTCTTTTGTATTGCCAAGGTGATGAACAGATTTGACATTTAGCTGATTACTTCACCAAAATTAAACAGAAAACAGGGCAGCCATCCAAAGTTCCTTTCAGTGTGAAAGCTAATTATAAAAATGCTTTGAGCAGCAATTTCTTTTTGGATGTTAAAGTGCTTTTATTAGATTGTTCCCCTGTCATTTTAAAATTTATTGCTAGACACTTATAAATGGGGTTGCCTGCTGAAGCAGAATTATTTTATTTTCTATATTTAAGATGGGAGAGGAAAGTGTATGGGGTAAATCTTAGGCTGAATTTGTTAGTATTTTGCATGAATCTGAATAGAAAGAAGAAACACTAACAAACGTTGCTTTTCATGGATCCAATATACATGTTTTATCTTTATGCTGCGTAAAAACATATATCCACTTCTATTTACCATTTAGCAACTCCCAATTTCAAAAAACAATTACTTAGCAAACAGAAAAAATCAAATATTTGATTTAAAAGTTAAGTACAGCCTTGTATTGTTAGAAGCTTTTATTTTATAGTGTAGTTATAAACAATCAGTGGTGGTGGAAAAATCTGTGTGCTTCACCTGCCTTTCATAAGCCATTACATGTTCTGCAACAGCATAAAACTACTCTCAAGTCATTTTGTCGAGGTCATTGAATAAGAATTGGCCAAGTGAATTGTAACCAGTAAATTTCAAGCTGAAGAATGCTACATCCTGTTATCAGATCCTAGAAGAAGTTTCTTGTTGAAGTAGTTTTTGAATGCCTTGGAATATATTTAACTTTTTACACTGACTGTTGTTATTAGCATCCTTTGGAGCCCAGACAAGGTGTGATCTGGGGAGGTTTCAAGGTGATAAAGCTGGGGGTTTTTGCATATGATATTGTCTAGCACACTTGGGCTACTAAATCATCTTGTGAGGACATATATTAATTCTTGACTCTGAGATCTATTAATATACCTTGAAGCCAAGTGAATTATGTGAATCTGCTGTTTCAAGCTGTAGAATTCTGCCATAACTAGGAGGAAATATTTTGCTGTAGGTAGATTAATGTTGAAAGCTTGTCAAGGAAAAAGTTTAACGCTGAAAATTTATTCTTCCTCTTCTTGCCAGTACTTGAGCTTCTACACTAAATCCCATTTGTAATCTCAGGAAAAATAGAGATCTAATTTCTTTTGTATTTATCTGTGTTATCAGAGTTCCAATGATATAGTCTATTGTCTATTAAAAAGTGCATCTCCGTGAATGATCTTCCAGAGGGTAATTTTTACTCCCATCAATCTGAGAGCTCTTCTTTTAAAATCCAGAAACTGTCAGTACTTATCAAATAATTTAATTCATGCCCATTGCAGAGTAATTAATTAAGATAACTCAACATTCTGTATTAATAAATAACAAAACTGAATAAAAGATTTGCTAAATACCCTTTGTGGTGATAATGCATAGCACTTAACATTCATGTCCTGAGGAAGCTTTGAGTAGACAGAGGGTGCAGTTTGAGCAACAGACCTAAGAAAGAGTCTTTGTGAATATACAACATAGATGTGGGTTTGTTTTTGTTTGACTATTTATTTCAGTGCTGAGCCTTCATAACTCTTCTTCATATCTATAAAGTATACAAGTAACAAATACAATTGACCCCATACTTTTTCAGAACTTCAGATAAAAAAAACAAATCAGGACATTTTTAAAAACCATTACTCAGTGAAGTTTTGTAAAAGCTCTGAGCACTTGTAAACTTCCTATAATTACATTAGGTTTATTAATGTAAAGTTTTTAATTAGTGAATTTATGTGAATTTGCCATAAACATGCTCATAATTAATTACCTAAATCTTCATGCTTTCTCCCCTTTAAGCACATCTACCAACCTGCTTGACAATGTGGTGAATTATTCAGGAATCATGCACTGGCTTTGTGATGAGCTCAGAAAAAAGTGGCAAAAAACTATGTACGTGAAGAACTTACTGTCCACTCAGACTCAAGTGTCAGAATGGGACACAGTCAGACAAGAGCCTAAATGAGGCTGTGATATAGCAGCAGTTAGCATTTGCTTATCAGAGCTTATTTTGGGATTAATGTTTAACGTGAGTCATCTGTCAGAAAAGACTTGTTTGACCAAAATCAATTCAGCAGAAACATTAAGGGAGAAGGAAATGAAAGACTTTTTGCTGGTCAACAATTTTTTATGCTGAACTTATTTGTATTTGCTAAATTAAAACTTCTTATGTCATAAATGCCACCAAGTTCAAGTAATTTTTGAAAATAAACTGAGTAGTTTAGCCACAGCCAAGAAAAGAGAACTGTACACTTATCTTTGGTTGCAAAAGTATTTGCTGGACTATTTCCAACCTATACCCATTGTTTTTCCATAGGTTGATGGGATACTGTGCCTTGCTGACATTCTTACTGATAACAGCCATTCTGAAGCTACTCATGCAGAAGCAGCAGCAGTAATTGCACAGATCACGTCTCCACATCTCACGTTCACTCAGCATCTCAGCAGCTTTCTGGAAAATATGGAAGAAATTGTAACAGCAGTTGTTAGTAAGTTCTTTATGGGACTTCTGACTCTTTCCAGTTAAAATAACACATTGGAGTAGAGCTCTCTTTCATTAGAAATATTCCTTAGATAATGTTTGTCATTCTTTCCTTAACAGATGAAAGAACTCAGTAATTTTTAATTCTGAATTAGAGCATTCTGTAGTTACATAATATTTTTTTTGCTCCAGTCCATAGTTGAATAGAATTTATGGATATTTGTCAAAACAATATGTGTGAAATTCTACCATAAGAGACACAGGAAAGACTCAGCAAAGAATGCTCATCCCATGTTTGTCTGCAAAAGATTAGTTTCTAATAGTTGCTGACCTTCATGCCTGTTGTATTTCCTTAACTTGCTAGAACTCAAGCTCACCACTGCATCTGTATTTGTATGATACTTCAGAGGAAAAGTACAGTATGCTATAATCTATGGGCATTGTTACAATGAAGTAAAAGATCTGTCTTTAGTGTCTAGGACTCTGATCTATGGTAAAATGAGGCAAAGGTATAAGCAGCTTTTTCTTAACCTGAGTCAGTGAGGGCACTTCAGAAAAATAGGACTATGAGTCTCAATACTTTAAAAAGAGAGGAATCTCTTCTTTCTGGCACTGTAATAACTGTAATAGTATCAATACACCTGGATATTTTTTTTCTGAGCTCCATGATTACAGTCAGACTACAGTACTTCAATTTTCATGCATGTTGGTTTGGGTATTTTTTTTTGTTTGTTTATTTCTTTTTTTTTTTTTCACTAGAACAAGAAAAAAGTAAACTAGTGCCAGTGTTTGAGGAGTCTGCAGTGGGTGGGAATGATCTGGGGTGTACTTAGGCATTATTTGATATGCCCAAACAGAACTAGTGCTGCAGAAATAAAGGAAACAATTTATTCCTGATGATCAGAGTATTCAGCATCAAATATTGGTGCTTGGGTTCTGGCCTGAGCCTGCCCTGAATCCATTGGGTGGAACTAACCTGTACTAAGCTTGGTTTTGCTGTAGCTAGACTGCTAGTGACACCTGACCTGACTTACTTAGGATGATTTTCCTGGTTATTACAGTGTACCACAGTCAAGGACAGTCTGACCAGCCTATCCAGAAGGCATTAAAAAGTAGAGCATTTCCCCAGTTGTCACTGTTTAAGTTCCACAGGAATTTTAGCAGTATAAATTCTGCTCAAGAAATGTGAGCATTAAAAATAGAACATGTATGACTTTGGAAGAGCCATTTCAGTAATCACACATCAGTTTCCTTGGAATATTTATAACGCAGTAATTCAATTACTGTAATATGTTTAATATTTAAACCATGCTGAAATTCAATTACCAGGTGATTCAGATCTCAGTTAAAATACATATGTGCAAGGAATTAACAGGTATCTGTGTTTTCAGTTCTTGTTATTGAAGCTGGAAAATATGTAGGACGATGTTTGATTATAGAGAAATAGGTTTAGAGATAGGCAACATGTTTATATAGCTTGTTCTAAAGAATAGGATAGATAGCAGAATTATCCTCTTATGCATCAGTTACTGATAGCCTTTGGCCTCCTGTATTTCTTTTGATTTAGTTATATGAAGCTTTATGTCGAGCAACAGTCAGTGGACTCCCTGTAAGATGCTATGTCAGGTAGACCATCTCATTAATTAGAGGAACACTAGAAACGCTTCGTGTCTAGTTTCATATTTACCATCTTCTCATACTTTTGTGGTTCAAATGAAGGTGTCTAAAGTCAATATTGCTTATAAAGCACCTAACAATGTGACAGATGATCAGGTGGTCAAGACCACCAACAGCATCCTGGCTTGTATCAGAAATAGTGTAGCCAGCAGGACTAAGGCAGTTATTGTCCCCATGTACTCAGCACTGGGGAGGCCACACCTCAAATACTGGGCTGGACTGTGTCCAAAGAAGTGCAATCAAACTGTTGAGGGGTCTAGAGAAGAAGCCTTATGAGGAGTGGCTGAGGGAACTGAGGTGGTTTAGCCTGGAGAAAAGGAGTCTCAGGGGAGACCTTATTGCTCTCTACAACTACCTGAAAGGAGGCTGTAGCCAGGTGGGGCTCTGCCACTTCTTCCAACTATCAAGCAATAGGATAAGAGGAGATAACCTCAAGTTATGCAAGGGGAGGTTTAGGTTGGATATAAGGAAAAATTTCTTCCTTAAAAGGGTTGTCAAGCCCTGGAACAGGTTGCCCAAGGAAGTGGTGGAGTCACCATCCCTGGAGGTATTTAAAAGATGTGTAGATTTGGTGCTTAAGGACATGGTTTAGTGGTGGACTTGGCAGTGTTGGGTTAACAGTTGGACTTGATGATCATAAAGTTCTTTTCCAACCTAAATGATTCTATGTTATTGTATAATTGACAAAATTAAGATGATTTTCTTTGTTTTGTTTTTCATCTTAATGATTATGAACTTGGTCTTAGACACTAGGATTACTCATGCAAGTTGCTGATGCTTAAATATTGCTTTGAAACACCTGAACATGTTTTTTACAATGAAGAAATGACTTTTACTCAACTTATTTTCTGCATTCCTAGGACTGTGCCAAGAAGCCTCATCTGGTGAAGTTTTCCTGCTGGCTTCAGCAGCTCTTGCCAATATTACTTTCTTTGATACTATGGCTTGTGAAATATTGCTCCAGTTAAATGCAATGAAGATACTTCTAGCAGCATGTTCAGACAAACAGATGGTGGATACTCCGTATTCCCGAGATCAGGTGAGTGGTTTCTCAGCAAGATGCTGCCTGGGCACCTTTGAATGAAAGTCAGTGGGTTTCAGCTCCATGTCTGGTCTGACATGGTCAGACCTAAGTTGCTTTCATGTCTACTATTCTTGCTGTTTTTCAGTATATGGCTCTTTCTTGCTTCTGTTCCTTCTTACTATGAGGATTATGAAATATGACAGCTTTTAATGTAATTTTGTAAAAAAAAAAAACAAACCAAAACCCCAAACCTGATGTTTCATATTTCTAAGATAGTTGGAAATGGCCAAAAAGTGACACAGAGGCCCAGAGAGGCTGTGGAAACTGTCTTTGGAGGTATTCAAAACTTGACTGAACAGAGCTCTGATGCAAAGAAGTTATATATGGATACTGCAGCCTAAATATACAATTGTCAATTCAAAGATGAATTAGCTCCAAAAGCTGAATAAGGATCTGATCCTCAGCCCATTGACGTCGGCGGGCTCTGGATCAAGTCCTAACTGCATGGTAGATGGTTTGCAAGTTTTACTGCCAAATACTGCTGATGTACTTTTGCATTTCCTTTCCTTTTTCACCATTTTTTTTTTTTTTAAGTAAAAAGACACAGAAAATTAGAGGCCTGCACTAACACACAGGTGAAGTCTGAGGCACTGCTTACCTGGTGCCTTGGTGATTAGTTTTGCCTCAACATTTATGAGGTCTGAGGGTTCCAGTAGTTAGTACTAAGGGATGGAGGTTGCTGGTCAGCTCTTTTAACCTACTTCTGTTTGGAGACATTGTAAATATAGCTAAAAGTCCATCATTTAAGCCTTGCAAGCTTATCTCTTTCCTATCTCTGAATGCCAAAAGTTGGTTTATGGCAGACTTGGGATCCCCACTGTCAGAAAACTCTGTGTACCCTTCAACAGGAGTCAGGCCATGGAAATCAAGGCACAAAAGACCATAGAAAGTGATTATTGGTGTTCTAGAGGTGTTACTAGGGCTGCTTTAGCTTATATTAATAGCACTCAGTAGCTTTCCAGCTTAAAAGTGTTTATGAAAAGGTGGAGTTGATCTGTAATTACTGTATTGCTCTTTGGGCAAAGCCAAGGACATCAGCTGTGGTGTTTGACATGGTTGTACACTATTATTACACATGTACAATTCTTAATGTTCATTTTTCTTTCCTCGTGTACAGTCTCATAGTTTTGATTTCCCTATTTATTGATGTTCTCATCTTAATTCTGCTGTCAGCTTTGAGTTTTCAGTTTGCTCCGTGGGTAGCATAGCAAGTATGAGGAAGGCAGACATTTAAAGAAATATGTCTAACTTTATTAGGTAACAGATTAGTTCCAGGCCTTTTGCAGCTTGCAAGATGTCTCATTAGCTAGAGGAACAGAGAACTGAATGGCTTCCTTCCAAGAACTGAGGAGATTTCATCCCTAATAACTCCTTACATTCCTTCTTGGAATGAAAAACTAGATCAGAAAGGTGTGATGTTTTCTGGGTTATGCTGCAGTAAGTTTTCAGAGCTGACTATTTCTTATTACCAGAGCAATGGGGACTATAAAGTCCTATCTTGTGTTCTCCTGTAACTGATGTTCACCCTGATGTTCGGGTGGAATCTGAATGCTGCTCATCTTGGCTTTAAGAGCTGTCCGTGTTGCTAGTGAAACAGTTTTGGTAATGCAACAGCCTTAGAAGAAGTCTTCCCTCAGATTCCTGGACACGTGAGTGATTGAGTGGGTTGCTCACCTTTCAAAAGGATAGTTGCCTCTGTGTTATATCAAAGGGGCAGAGTGTGTCTGCCAATAAAATAGTTTTATGGAATATTTAGCTTTTTAATTTGTTCTGTGCCTAGTTGTTACAATGAGGAAAACACAGAAAAAAAGAAAAAAGCAACACTACAATACTATATTTTATAAGGGTGTCCTAAATTGCCATTTTGGCTTTTGATACATGTCCTTTGATTCCTTTTAGGTACACAATACAATTTCTAACTTTCCCTATCTATCTATCTATCTATCTATCTATCTATCTATCTATCTATCTATCACCTCTCTATCAAATTATGTCCCAGACAGTAGATATTTGTCAAAGGATATGTTGCCTATAGTTGAGTAGATTTGGAAAGTTTTTGATTCAAGATTTTATTCTGGAATCTACAACGCTGTGGGATATTTTTTTTATGAACTGTTGTCCATTCTGAATGATCAAGCCACCCTGGACAGTAAAATAGATTAATTAGAATTAAGCTATAGGAAATGTTGAAACAATTAAACAAAGTAAAAATAAGATTCATAGCAAATACAACAAAATGCAGTCTTGTTATCATAAAATGTTATAAAAGAGACCCTCAGACTTAAAAGCCCTATTTTTCATACAAACCTTTAAGTAACACAATAATCCTCTAGAAATCTACCCCGAATTTCTAAATACATTACTACTTTATCACTACTGCTGATTTAAGAACATTGTAATTTCTAAAATAGACTTAAGCATGCTCACTGGAAGTCAAAAATGGGAGAAAGTTGGCTGAAATGCTCTCCATGATGGTCTAAAGAAACAACATTCTGCCCAGGAGCTGGAGGTCAGATGCATTGTGTGTTGCCTGTAGAAAGTATTTTCCTGCTCCAGCACCTCTAATAGTTCCTGTCTTTTGCCTTGTGAGAAGCTCTTGTGTGCAAATAGCAAACTTTTCTTGCCTTCACTTTCTGAAGACCAACTTCCTTCCTCTTTCATTTCCCAGGCAGTGTTAGATTAGATCAGACATGAAATCTGAAACTGAGAGACGTAATGATAAACAAGATAATCATTGTCCATTTTATAGAAGCAAATATTATTGCTGTAACCAGCAACATTACAGTGAGATTCCTCAGTTTTATAACAAAATACTTTGTATAGAAGTAGTCAGACAAAGCAATAATTTCCAGATACCTTAGCCTTTAGTTTTGGGCCAAAATGATTATGAATGTGCCATGTACTTTTTCTTGCTGCAGATACTTATTTCCAGGATAGCAGGGTTTTTGCTTCAAAGGACCATCAAAATATCCTTTCAGAAGGCTTTGTGTCTAAATTAAGCAGCATAATGTATACAGTCAGATGTCTTAATGGAGTTTAAGCATTCCATTTAAGTCAGAAGAAGGGTTTAGCCCAAACTCTTATCATTCAGGGCCTTTTTGACTTTAACCATCCTCTTAGACTCTACACGAAAAGCTATGAAATATGTATGTTTGTGCAGTGTGTTTATGTATAATAAAATTTTTCTCTTTGCATTCCCACTTGTCTCTTCAGTGTTGCTCGTATTCTCACCTTACCTGTGAAGTTGAGGAGGTAGAGTCTAACAGCTTCTGATCTTCTGATATTCAAGCAGACAAAGAATTAATGTGCAGTGAACACATCAGTTTTAAAGTGGTTATTTCTAGGTCTGAAATCAGGGAGTTATGTTTCAAAGAAGTTTAAGGTGGAGAAAGGCTTTTAAGTTGGAAGGACCAAACAGAGATAGTGGCTCCTTTTTTTTTTCTGCTAAATTCTTTCCTGTTTTCTTGGTGTTTGGGAGATGCTGCAGGCTCTGAAGCTGAGACCTTCCGTCTCATTTAAGATTTGAAACTCAATATTATTCTTCCTCTAGCTTCTACATCCTTTTTCTCTGCTCTTCCTTTCTTTTTTTCAAGGCACTTGCTTTTTCCTTTTGTTGCCTTTCCCCCTGCCCTTTTTCCTCTTGCATGGCAGGTTGTAGGGCCAAAAGGAGAACAGAGACAGATTTTACTTTAACATTTAAAAGTTCTCTTTTTTTTTTCTTTTTCAAATGTTGCCTTAACACCCAGTGAAAGACTTTGAGAACAATGTTTTTAATGAGAAGAATATTAACAGGTCTTTTAGATTTCTGTTGAAAATCTCTGCCTGAATGAAAGGAACATGCAGTCCTACTTCTCACTTTGAGTTTCTTGAATACTGTGGAATTTATTGCTCCTTGCCAACTGTTTTGTCTGTTTGTTTGCTTGTTTGTTTGTTTGTTTGTTTCTGCTTGTTGTCATGAAGACTGTGGGATTCCTGACTGCATTTTGATAAATTGCTGTCCAAATTTTCCTGTATGTATGGAAGCCAGTAGAGACTAACAAAACCAGAAATTTCAAGTACAGTTTGGGCAGTGCAGCCCATGTTGGGTGCCTGTCTTTCTTATATCTGACAAGAAGTATTAAACAAAGTCATTGCTGGTCAGGGAGGAGGCAGCTGATGAAGAGACAGCTTTTTAAAGCTCTCTTCTTGGAGCAAAAGAAGTACGGAAGGGGGAGCTCCCCCTCCCAATTGGATCAGGAGAGGAATATCCCTTCCACTGCTGAGCCATCAGCTGGTCTTTCCCACAGCAGAAATGCATGGGATTTCCTGGGCTCAATCACCTATGGCATATTACACAAGCAGCCAGTGACAGGGTTGGGAGCAAAGCTTGGTGTAATGCCTCTGTCAAGTCTGACTTCAGTAGACCTGAGCTTCATGTCTAGTTCTTAAAAATTATTTTCAAGATCAGCTACCAGTAATATTTAACAGTCCCAACTGGTTCAACAGCTTGCTCACAGATCCATTCTGCAGTTCAACACACCTTTTGAAATTTACATACTGTGGGTAAAAATGCAACACAAAGACACTACAGAAGAACAGCTAGGTCATAAAAGGTCATCTGCACAGTCTTCTTGCCCAGGTCTCTATTATTACCCAGCTCTGACCATAGAATGATGAGTAGGGGTGTGGTTAGAATTGCCTTCCCCCTCAGTGTTCTGCCTGTGATCTCTGGTTGGTAAACTACACACCAACACTCTGTTATCTTTTCCAGTGTTGACTAGGTCACACTCAGAAAACATGTTATCAACTAATATAGCTAGAAAGAGAAGTGATAAATTGCATAATTAATTTAAAAACCTTGAGAAATTAAACAAGAAACAAGACTGTCAGTAACAGGTACAAGAAAGAGAATTAGGCCAAAAGTCCTGTGACTGTATCTGGACTTTATTCACGCCATTATATCATTGATATCCTAATTATTTTCCTAACCTTAATTAGTGTTCTGTGTAAGTCTGTAATTACGTCCCTGATGTCCTTCCTTTCTTTTTAACTGGTTATCTCTGTCTTTACATATGCACTTGAACAATAAAACATATGAGTGACAGTATTGGCTGGCATTATGTGGTCAATGTTACGGATTATTACACTTCAGGGGTCTAACGGTGACTTTCTCTCTTAAACACTCTTTTTTTTTTGAGACAAAATGCCTGTTTAGTTACAATTCTGCCTTTCACTTTTAGATTTAATGCAGGATAAGACAGTGTGTTCCAACTTGCAAAGCAAGAGGTTGGGTTGGAAGAGTAAAATCTCAGCTCAGTTGAAGAACTCTGCTATTCTTTGCTAGCTTAGTGTGGTGAGGTTTTTATTCCTGGGATCAATTTCTAATATTGCTGCTGCTCTGATTTTTAAGAAGCAATTTAACTTCCCTGCATTTTTCTCTAACCATCTGTAAAGTTGGGCAGACATTGCACTTACTCAGTGCAAAGTCTCTCTAGAGGAAACACGCTATGTCAGCAGAGTTCATTGCAGTTTTTATTTTCTGCCCTTGCCTGCCAGGTTCACAGTACAATCAGGCTGGTGTTGGGCTGTTTACTGCAGAAACTATAAACAAGAGACATTGCTGCAGGCTGTACCAATCATAAAGCTGTAAGTCAGAGAGGATTATGTATGCATTTTGCTGTGTTTGTCGTCCTTTGGTCTTCAGTCCTTCAGGAAATGAGATGGCAGATTTCAAACAGCCTCTGAGTTTTGACACTGATCTTTTATTCCAAAGCGGAATCACTGCCTAGGTGAAGATTGTGATTTCAGTCTTGGTTCTGAGCAGCTGAGCTTATAAACAGTGTTTCTACAGATTACAGTTTCTGTTTTACTTTTCTTCCTCAAGTAGCAAACCTTTACCTTCCAGGAAGGCAGTAGAAATGACTTCCTGACCACTCTGCTTGAGTTAGTAGCAGTTGAACTAGTTCTCTGCACTTTCTGCCTCCTCTAAAAAATAAGAATAATTGGGTTTCCTCCCACCTACTCAAAGCCTGACTCTAATTAGACTAGCTAGACAAGCAAAGTTGTTTCCTACAACTGTGTCTTGGCTTAGGCCAAATTGTGCTCTGCTGTAAGGAGACCAGATACCTTAAATTGATTGAATCAGTTTCAAAATTCGAGAAGCATTCTAACACCATGAAGGAAATGTGAAGGATGATTATTTCCCCACCAGATTTTCATCTGAAAGCAGAAAACTGTGGCCTCAGAAGGGAGGATACAGACACTCTAGCTCCATCTCTGTTTTAGAGTCATACGGCCTGGTTTGTGGGATGTGCCCATTCACCACGTGGCCCACGCAGGGTGCATTTCCTATGTGCTGCTTTAAAACAAAACAAGTGAGAATCTGTTTATTCTGCCCATTCCTTAGCTAGATTAGTCAGCAATATGAAGAAAAGTAAATAAAAATGTAGTAAAGACATCCTTCGTGCCAAAGGGCAAGATTCCTTTGGTTTCAGTCTCTGTTGCTCTGCCTCAGCATTCAAAGATTTTAGTTCCCTGACCCAGCCTCAGAGCAGATCTAGGCTTCACAAGCAGACCCTGTCTCTAACCACTATTAGTTTTGTGGGGATGTTTGCCTCTTCCAACCAACTGACAGAAAGACCTATTGATCTGCTTTTCTAGGGATATTTATTTTTTTGTTTTCAGGAAGAAAACTGAATTCCCAACCACAAAAATGGCTATCAGAAATAATGCAAATTAAGCTTTCCATGTTAAGAAATATAATGTTCAAGTGAAAAATTCTTAGCAAAGTTTGTGTTGTGTGGTTGTGAGGGTGTTTTTTTTTTTTTTATTTATTTTTGTTTGTTTGTTTGTTTTTTCCTCCCAATAAACAATTTCCTGGAAGGTTTTTCTACCCAGACTTGAGACAATACCTGTTCATGACCCCTGCTATATATACTCTTTTGCTGTCTCCCTCTGCACTGATCTTGAATTGTGAAGTTTAGATGGTTTTGATTCACATTCAGAAAAGAAAGACCCTGTCTTGCTTCTGATTAGTTGTCAGATGTCCCTTTGTTTCTAAAGATGGATATCTGGAACTTTGAAGGCACTCTGATTTATCCTGATGTCATTTACTTGAACGAATTATAATATACTCTCATAATATGTAGATAAATTAATTTTACTTAACCATGAATCAGCCTTAAAGGAATAATTAAATAAGAGAATTAGCAATACTGCATTGATCTACTTTGCCACTCAGTTAAATTACTTGCTAATTCTCATTTTAAGCTTGTGTCTTTCTATTTACATTGGGACTGTCAATAAGGGTTTACTAGACAGTGTGCCTTTATTATCAATAAAGGTGTATTAGCATCACATCTTCCACCTCTGTACACACCTCCAAGTAAGTTAAGCAACCCTTAAGTGTGGAAGATCTTGCCCCTTTAACAGGCTAAACTGTGTGTATTTATTTTTCAGATTCAGATCCTATTGCATCTTTTCCCCTCAGTCGCTGGTTTCACAAAAATGAGAAAATCTTTCAGATTGCCTTAAATCTCCTGCTAAGGGAAAGTTATCAAAGAATCCTTCTGTGCTCTTCAGGTTTAAATCTCTTTAAGTAAAGCACCTCAGATTTAGGCTCTCAGTGTGTGTTTCTTAGTTAATAAAAAAGCATTTTCATCTAGTTTTTAATTTTGCAAAAAAGGCTCAGTTAATTTGTGCATAGGTTAATGACATTGGTCTCCATTATTTGTTTAGAAGGAAGTGTTGTTATAGAGTTAGTGATTAATTTATCTTTTTTAGCAAGGGAATTTCCAAGCTGACTGTTGTTCTTCAAGAGGTTTAGAACAAAACAGTTTCAAAGGCACTTAATTAACCATGGTTTCTCAAATTTAAGTCACTCTTGACAACTGAAATTCCTATGGTTCAGTGCAAAGAAGACTACACAACCGAAAAGGAAGGTTCATTGTTCATACATTCAGTATGTGTGAAAGGCTGAGTGAGTGGCAGGAAACTATGGGGAACTACAGACACCTTTCAAGTTACAAAATGGTTTTGTTTACTAGAGTAACCAACAAGATCAACACTGCTAATTTTGTAATAATGGATGGTATTGTAACTACACAGTTATCTGTGTTTACTGTTCAGTTATTTTGCCTATAGAAGTAGAGATTTTTAGTTAGTTTTACATTAATTTCCAGGGCAGCTGCAACACTAGCAACATGATGCTGTACTGACATTTCAAAAGTATGAAACATCTCTATTATTTTTAAGTATTTTTATTAAATAGGGACATTTTCCATGGAGTTAAAGGGGAGCCTCCTCCCCCACAAATATCTCTGCTTATTTAGCTCACCAATAAATCATTTAAAGATGAACTTTCAAAGCTTCTTGATTTGAGGTATGGGGTTTTTTTAGTTCTGAAGGTCAACTACTTAGTCTTGTGAAAAATCTTACTAGTCCCAGTGGAATTATCTGCACGTTAGTATTTTTGTAAGTTGGTGCCCCTTGAAAAATTGCTAAAATATGAGCTGATCTGAGAATTCTATTCCTGGCATTAATGTTTTACTGTGTCTCACTGCTCTGTGGTTTAGGTGTGTGGTATGTAGCAGGTATTAACAGGTAGGTGATGAATGTGGGGATAGACCCCAGAGGCCAATTCCTCTGGCTGCTGTAGTAGTGTAAATATGTGACATTGACTTGAATAATCCAGCTTTCATCTGGTGGCAAACAAGTGGTTTAGTTCTTTATTTGTTGATCAGGTCTATTTTTCTGTGGTGTCCATTACTACAGTGGTTTTAGGGCTGCCAGTTCCCACAGGGAAAGCTGCAGCCATGACGTTTATCAGAGTCCTGACTTAAAAAAAGCACTTGCAAATTTGATGTAGCTGGATAACAGAGACCAGAATGTGGACTAGCCTAGGTTAATCTATTGGAGAGCTCTGCTTTACGTGATGCTTTTTCATGTTACAGTGTTTATATCACAGGAAAATGTGACTTTCATGGGAAAGAAAGATCTATCCACATGGAGTGAGCTCATCTACAGTTTAACTGCCCTTCAAGTTGTACTAAGATTTTAAAAGATAATCTAGGTAAAACTTTACTGTTACTGATGATAAGGGTCTTTTATAAACCACTCTGGAGAAGGCTACATACAAGCCCATTCTGCTAGTTCATAAATACCTTGCAAAATATGGGGGGCCACTTAATCAGTGCAAAGGAGGTATAGATGTAATCGCAAATAATTTTTGGTGTCAGAAGATACACTCAAAATATTTTTATGTATGAAAATAATTATTAGACAAAATAACTTGAAGCAGTGGAATAATTGGCATGTATTCAAATTGTGGTTAATTGAATTCTTCATCTGTGGCTTAGAGAGCCACATGGGGTACAGATTCTGCACAGAGGAAGCAATTTTCATTAACAGGATATAATTTAGAATGAGAAAACATATACACTGTGCTTGAAACACAGTTAATAATTAATATGGAATAAATACATAGACATATACTGAGTTACCGTGTTTCTACCTGTCACTCTGTAGAGTTTCAGCAACTCATTTGCATCTTAAGTAAGGATATTTATTCAGAGAGATGACACTGTAACACTACCTTCAAAAGTCGAAGACCTTTATGTCACAGCATCAAAAATGAGTCATCCTTGTTCTTAAAATGGCAAAGTGAGATCAGAATGGTGATTTGATCTCATGCCTACTTACATCTAAGAAGTCTGCTTGTTTGTGAGCTGACGCTGTGCTGTTAAAAAGCTAATAACCAGTTCTCAAATGGATCATTATTTTTGAGGTTGATCAGTTTTTCTCGACTAGAACAGAGAAAATTAAAACCCTTTAAGAAACAACATTGTTTCTATTTTGTATTCTAGTGATCTGTAACATTTATTATCTGGTGTCTCACACATCATATGCAAGCATGTTGACATATGTCTTGCAGACAAAAGCAAGTTATTTGAATGATAAAGTAAAAAAGAATATCTTGCAGGATGTATAAAAGTATATGGTATCAATGAGGGGAATGGGTGTCTGAAAGCAAACAGTTCCACATGATACAGTTTCTGTCAACAGCTTGCTGCATGACTTTAAGAGAGCTGAGTTGCACCTACTCTTGAAAACAGTCAGTGCTATTTTGAGTAAGAAATTCTGTAAATCAGCATCTCAAAATGTGCTTCTGTTGGTACAAAACCTAATCTTGGTCTTAGCTCAGGAAATATATAAATGGTTTTACAAATCCAGCTCATTTTGGGACAGTGCTTTGACATGCACACCACTTATGGCTCCAATAAAATGGAATATTCCTTAAATACTCCCTTGAATAAAAACTCAAAACTCCAAATTTGTTGTGAGGATTTCTCAACATTTCAGCAAATCTGGAAGCAGAAAAGCAGCAATAACCTGGTGCCACTGGACATATGTTATATGCTGTTTCTTAGCTTTCACTGTGGGCTCTGTCTGAGCCAGAATGTGAGTATAGTGATTGGTTCCTGAGGGTGGGCAGCTCTTGCCTGAATTCTTTGTAAGACTCCAGGGTTTGGTGTTTGGTTTGTTGTTGTTGTTGGTTTTTGGTTTGTTTGTTTTTTTTTCCCCCTACATTTTTATCTTCCCCTTTCCACCAATTTGTCCACGGAACAATTCTGCTGCATAGATCTCTATGACAGAGTTTTATTCATGAGTATAGGAGAGTGAGAAAAACATTTTCCTTTTCTTGTTGTTGGATTTCAGTTAGCAGCCCTATGTAAGATAAAGACCTCTGAGAAGTCACAAAGGTGGGAATAGGCTGTTCAACTACAAGAATGTTTTTTAATGTGTTTGCCATTTTTTCTGCCATATTAATTTTATAAACCACAGTGTTATTTAATATTACTGAGCTGTAGGGTTATATTTAATACTTCCTTCTATTTTTAATAACAGGTGGTAACAATATTGGCAAACATGTCTGTCTTGGACCAGTGTGCTTCAGAAATCATTCAAGGAAACGGTATGTATTTTAGCTGAATTATATTCTGTGTTTGCTTGTGGAGAATGTGGGTAGATGGGAAAGTGGTGGTTACAAGGTAAAGGAGAAAGACTTCACCAGTAATGCTTCATTTTGCATCCTGTGTCTGCTGGATGTTCCACATTGCTTCAGGGTGCAGAATCAGTCCTTGGGATAGTTCTAAGAAGCTGAAATAAATTGCCACTGCTTTAGGAAACTTTGTGTCTGTGACCCTGTTGCTGATGTTCTCTGTGTGTGACTTACGTGTGCAAAGTCAGGTATAGTGCAAAGTGTTTCAACAACTTTCATTCTGGTAACTGCCTTCTATAAGGTGGCAATTCTGACACATTGAAAGACATTATCTGATATTGAGCCATGTGTGACTGCATTTTGTGTCACTTTTTTTCATAGGTGTTCAGCAGTATTATATATTTTGGAACATTATGTTTTTATTAATATACTTATTAATATCACTTTTATTAATATACAGCAGTTACCATTTTTTTCCCCCACACTTCTTTAAATACCGTATTATGAGAAAATTGTTATGTTGAAGGAATCCTAGATTGGAAGTCTGAGAAGTTAGGTTATTAATTCTGTGGACAAGCATATAAGAAGACATAGCTCCCTTATTAATACATCTACCAGCAAACTGGTGGCCAAATAATACAGTAAGACAGCTTAGTTTTTTGCTTCTTTTTGTGGGAGGCACTACGTTACCATGAAGCTTCATGTATGTTGCTTTTTCTGTCCTAGGAATATCCCTTCTGCAGTTCTTTAGATAAGACTTGGATAGGAGTGGTTTGAGTTTGGATCTGTTTGAATCTAGATGTGGCTCTTGTATGGTGGGAGAAGTGGTTTCAGAAAGCATCCACACAGAAGCAGGTCTTGAAATAGAATTGGCAGTTCCTAAGCATGTGTACTCCTTAGATGTTTCTTGCATTTCAGTGGGAAATTTGAGCTCTGTGCACACAAATATTACTAGTAAGGATCAGGCAACACTCATTTGCTTTATATGCATTTGATGTCCTTGCTATGTGGATAGGTGTTGCAGTTTGAGACCAAATGACAATGTGGAGGTTGAATGGATCTGGATACTGCAGCAATTTAATCACAGATATGGTTTTTTTTCATAAATTACCTGTCCTGTGCAGAAGACAGTGCAGTGAGGGGGCAGAACGAGGCAGGATAACATGGTGGTTTCATATATGATGACCTCCTTGTTGCATGGGAGGGATGAGGCAGGCCCATGTGGTGCTTCCTGCTATGCTGTGTTCCTGGAGATTGGGAGAGCTGGTCCTGGACCTCATGGTGCAAGCACATGGAGCTTCCTTACCCAGAGTCTTTTCTAGAAACTCTTGGTAAGACCCTGACATTTCCCAGGACCCTAGATGTCTCTAATTGTAGGGCTGGGTACAAAATACCCCCCTGGTGATTTGTCTGTTTGACTTGTGCTGCAGTTTTCTGATTTACTGTCGTTAGTGTTCACAGTCCAGATACTCCTAGAAGCTTTTGCACTCCTTTATGATTAAGAGATGGGTTACACAGGTTGGCTATCTGTTTCCTTGTGCACACCAAAACATCTTCTGTTGTTTGGGATAGCCATTTGATCACCTACTTCTACTGCAGCAGAAACTTGATTGAATTTCACAAAATTATACAAACTACCAACTAGACATCACTCGTGCTAGATGCTACAGTAGGTGGAGATGCTCATGTAGATTGTCAAACACAACATGGTGAAGTTTGTGTACACATGCTGTAAGGGAAGTTCACACAGAACCATTTGCCCTCAGGTTTCTGAGGATGGTTGACACTCATCTTGTGTATAAAAGACTTTCAGTACCTGCCTAATGTTGTAATAATCAGATGCTGATCAGAGGCCAGTTTCACAAACTGAGAAGGGTCTTTGAACCCTGGAGAGTTTAGATAAATTTTCTTTTCAACTTTGGCTTTTTTGTATGTTGACTGAGTATTATCTAGCTTCATGATTCTGGTGCTAATCCTCTTAATTATTTATGCAAATGTTCTAACAGTCAAAATCCTCTGATGCTACCTGAAGTAATCTGAATGCCTAATAGCATCTGGAGCCTAATAGCACATAATTGTCCTTACATTTAGACTAATCTAGAAAGTAGATATCAGTACAGTCTCATCTGGTTTTGTGCTGCTACAATAAGAATATCAGCTCCTACAGGCAACAATAAATTAATGTAACCATTTTGAAATGGGTGACATTGTCTCTTTTGAAGGGAAGAGCAGTATTGCACAGTAAACTTCAAGAAGAAAAATTTAATCATTTCCCCCCTTAAAGGATTATCCATTCTAAAATACCTGTAAAGAGTTTGAGAAAGGAACTTTTAAAGACTTGCTTAAAAATACGTAAACAGAAAAAAAAAAACCCCAAACCTTTCCTCTAATTCAAAGCAAAACTTCATACAGAGACCTGAAATATGTGATGACAGGTTTTTAGGTTAGTGTTTACCTTCAGGTTACTTTAGAATCAAATAAAGAATTGCATTTATTTTGACTGAGATAAATTTGTGAAATTTAAAATACCAAGTTACATAAAAGTGAAGAAGTTGGAGGAGGGAAGAGTTAGTGCATTTTCTAGTTCCAGAAGTTCTGCAGCTTCCTGGTGAAGACAAACTTATGCACAGATCAGATGTTGCTGAATGCTGATGGGCAAATGACAGTTCACATTTATATGTTCTTCATGCTCCGTGTGGACTGTGATTGGTCTGTATTTACCTACTTTGCTTTTTCCCTTTACTGGTTTGGACTGTTTTGTTGGAGAGGGGATAACAATGGCTCTTATATACTTCTAGGTGTTCAGCTTTTGATGGAAATGCTCTTTGAAAAGCCATCTTCAGGAAATTCATCAGAAGTTGCTGCTTGTGAGCGAGTCCAACAGAAAGCTGCAGTTACCCTGGCACGACTCAGCCGAGATCCTGAAGTGGCAGATGCTGCTGTAAAACTCAGCTGTAAGGACATATCACTGCCTTAATGGAAGATGGAAACAAAGGGAGGAACTCTCAGCCACGGAGGAGGTCTTTTCAATTTTTGGCCTCAGTTGGTACACTTTATGGAATAGGTTCCCTATACAGTCTTGTCTAGAGGGTGACTGAGGAGACTGTGTTAAATCAGTCTCTGGCTCATTTCTCTGAGGGACCTGACCTGCACCGTCCACTCCACACACAACTGTGCCAACTGACAGTGCTGCCTCCTCCATTCGTTTGTTTAATCCCTTGTGTAGGATATGGCAGTGGACAGAAAACTTGGACCTCTGCGGGTTTAGATGTGATGCATGTAACAGGAAGGAACAGGTTATTTTGGCTGGAGTTTTTTACGGGCTTGTGGGAGGATTGATAGGGAAGAAAAGGAGGTCACAATTTCCACTCTGGAACAGCAGGAGTGGGTAAAACCAATGCATTTGTTTGTTTCTGTTTTACAACTATTAATTATTTCTGCTCTGAACTGCACAGCTCCATGGACAATCCCTTAAGTGTTTGCATATAATCTTTGCATTAGAGATCATATCTACATAAATATGAAACAGCTCAAAAAGACCCGATCTCAACATAAGGAGATTGTTTTTCTAAATTATTTCTCTTGATCCTCTTTTGTGCACCCAGGTATTCCTCGCCTAATTAAACTTTGCAGATCACCAACGGAAAGAAATAACAGTGATTCTGTTTTAGTGGCATGTTTGGTAGGTACATTTTAATCTTTCTTTCATGTTTATCCTGAAAAATGCAGAAAAAACCCAGCCCTGTAGATTTCAAAATGCATAAGTATTGCAGGAATGTTTTAGATTCATGCCTGGGTCTCCTGCTTTTCCCCTTAAGCATAATCCTCTACAGAGTCAATTATTTATCCTCTGATTGAAGATTTAAGCACATAAGAAAATTGGCTTCATCCTCACATTACTTGGGCACTGAAAAATTTCACTGGAATGCATCAGAATTTAAGGTTTCAGTAATTATTAAATTCCATTCTGCTGATGCTACGTTTGCTGAAATGAGTGTTGAATCACAGGGGCAGCACCCCTTTATTGCACACACACAAACGTACAGAAATACTCACATGAAGTGGCCAAAGAGGAGAAAGGAGATTTCTTGCTTCCACTACATTTTTTTTTCTCTGAATTGGAGCATAAGAAATGCTGTGGTCATCCTTCATACATAGTGAGGCAGCTTGTTAACCTCGTATGGCTAGAGCAGGGCTCACAGAGTGATGGCAGCAAACCAGACCGGGGTTTTTCTGTCTCACTGAAGTTGCTGCACACTCCTTGAGTTTGTGGCTATCTCTTGAGATATTACCCACCCGGCTGTCTCAGCAATTCTTCTGATATTTTAGTAACTGCCTGATGTCTCTTTCTGGTAAATAAGCGGCAAAAATATTGTCCTTGAGGCATAAGCTGTTTCAGGCTCTGATGGGTATTGTCACTAAAGTCTGAGAGCTTGTCCTGTTTGGTATTTTTAGCTTGGTTGTTTACTTTTTGTATATTTGAAGCAGGCAATTAACTTTTGTGTTAGTGCTGCATTGACAAGCAACACAGAGATAAGTTGAGCATAACTATCAGCCCTCACTGTAGAAGCCAATTTTTATTCTTGAGGAAAGCTGTCCTGCTTTCCAGCTGCATCTGTCATGTCAGGTTGCTAGCAGGTATGTAACTGTTGTATAGTTTTCCCCAGTGAGAAAAACAAGTAACTTCTTAGAAGGGGTGAGTTTATGAAGATACTAGTAACATCAGTACAACTTGTATTGTGCAGCCTCATAATCGGAGCGACTGGAAGTTTTATTCTTCCCAAATGGTTTGAAGCATATGGCTTCTTTCCACCACACCAGTATCTGACAGATTTCTGTTAGGGGCATTGCATAAAAAGTCAATAGCAGTCAGTTGGCTTATAGCTCTCACAAACAAAACAAAAGCTGGGAGGAAAGTTGAGGTAAAAAGAAGCAGTGTGAGATGCACAGCAGAGCAGAGAGAGGTTTACAGTGGATATTCTGACTCTCACCTCTGTGTTCCTCAACACCATGCTGACCCTGCTGCTCAGGTCTAAGAGTAATGTGCCCCAAAAGAATTGTCATTCAATAGCTGCATTTGAGGGGAGGTTCATCTGACAGATGAAGAGAGTAACAAGAGATTAGCCAGCACCATTCCGTGCTGAGTTTTGGGTATTATTTAGAGATAGAAATAATGGATTCCTGCAAGGAAGACTTTGTCAAACTTTAACAGAATTATCATTGTGTTTTGTTTTTCTAGGCAGCCTTACGGAGACTGGCAGTTATGAGTCCTGATGCACTTGAAGATTCAGATTTTCAGCAGCTAGTAAAGCCCAGACTTGTGGATTCCTTTCTGCTATGCACAAATATGGAAGAGAGTTTTGTATAAATGTGAGCCAAAAACTTTTTAAAAGTCAAGATAATAGATGCACAACACACAATTGATGTAGTTTTAGTCCTATTGTTATTTATGACTTATTTATTTTAAAACCATGAGCCTGTGGTTTGTAGGAGCAAAGAAACAAAATGGGCAAACTTGTTTCAGTGGTTTGCAAAGGTAATTTTAAATTTTATTTTCCTGCCAAGACAAATTAACAGACCTTATCACTGCGATCTAACAAAATGTTGTCTTGTTTAATGGAGTTGAATCAAGGTAACAAAGCCAAGAATTTGGTGCTCTGATGTTAAATGCTTCTAATATTGTTTTATTGCTAATATTTTTCCACAGTTAGAACATTTTTAAGGTTTTTTAAAGAAATGCTTTAGTCTCGTACATTTGTCACATTAGAAGAAAAATAATCCTTAAAGCTGCAAGTATATATTTTTAAATGAAAAGGATGTTACAGTCTGGCTTCAGATCTTAACTATTGCTATTTTTTAAATAGAGTTATGAAAATATGTAACTGTGGCTGAGAAAAATTTTAACAAAATTTTCAAGTACTGGCTTGGAAAGATTCTAGAGGACATTCTCACTCTGTATAAAGGTGTCCTCCGTTAGAGGAAACAAACTTCCAGACAACTCTAAGTCTTTTATTTATATTTACTGAAATTTCCTAAATAGAAAGAATTCTGGAAAATTCTTGATGAAATCAAACACATGTCATCAGTGTGAAAGTATCCACATAAAATCATTGATAATTTTCCATCCTTTCCAAGCCTTACAAGAGCTGGAAGTGAACATGTCCAGATAAGCTTTTAACATTCAGCCTATTACTTTTGTGAAAAGTTGCGCATGCATACACTAAATAATCAGAACAGATAAATGAATTCTAACTTGATTTTCTACTTCCTCTGTTTTTCTGTATTTCTAAAACTGTGAAATAGAACTTGCAGGAGCTCTTGGAGTTGGCAAAAGGATATTTTTACCAATGGATATAGCAACATAGAGTTGATTTAAAATTTTTTTTTCACAAACATTCCTCTTAAAATGTGCCTTTTTCTATTTATCAAGAAAACATGTATGTTTAAAATTCCTCAACCAAGAAGATTTTGAGAGTGTTTTCCCCCATCTTCTCACAAAGCACTCTGTAGCCTATGAAAGTATATGATTTTTTAATTTTTTCCTTGATGGCTTGCAACTATTGCTCTATATCATTTTATGATCTGCAACTGTAGGGTACTAGGACATCTGCCAAACAGTAAATACTTTTATTCTGTACTGTACTTACTTTGTAGGTGTGGTAAGCAGCTTAATTCATTCATGTTTATTTAGTATTATGTGGTGTTTAGATGAAAGGCACGAGGAAGCTGCTAAGCTACGGTTGCCTTCTGCATTTTCTGTGTCTGAGAAACCTGTCCTGCTTCAAGCAGTGATACATGGTAGCTATTTTTTTCTCCTTTTGAGTATATGGGTTAAGAAGTCACTGTCTTCACATTTCTTCCTTGTCATCTCCTCATTTAACTATGAACTGTATCTTGGCTAAAGTTTTAAAACTTTAGAAAACATATGATGGTCTGTCATAAGCAACTAGTCAAAGATAAGCATTGAATCAGATGCTTTGCAGATGTAATTTTCTAGTAAAAGCAGAGATGAGTTCTGCTTTGTTTGGTTCCTTTCAGACAGCTCCTTGAACTTCCAAGGCTGTTAAGATGTATGGTACTGTACAGCTTTAAAAATATTACACGAGTGGTTGACTTTAACACCCTCTTCACTTAGCAGAAATACATGTATGAACCATGAATGTTGTAAAAGGTAAAATCAGCATTCCTGATATATCCTAAATCTCATTAAAAATTAACTCTATAAGGTCCTGATGCTATATGCTGTTGATAGTGTGATAATTCCTAACAGAATACATCAAATTCTGCTGTGAATGTGCCGTATCGAACCTCATTCCATCAGCTGCAACTAACACCAGGGTCAGGGGTTTGTGTGTGGGGTAGGGTTTATCCCCTAACAAGTAAAGTTAAATTCTCATATTTAAAAAATGTCCACACATATAAGGTGAACTGTTACCATCTAAATGTCATTGGAATAATTTTTGCTAGGTCTGAATTTTTCATGTGAAGTTGTGCACTTTATTTCTGTATATTCTAAAGTTTATGAGAAAATAAACATACCTTTTCCTTTAATTATCTTGGAAATTAACATTTCAGTATTTTAATTAGTTGTTTTTTTTTTTCCTCATTAATTCTCAATAACTCTGGATTTAAAATGTTTGCTTTGAAAGTGACTTTTAATTTTTTAAACAAACAAACAAGAACAGCTGAAGCCAGAATAAACATGTTTGATATCAATGTGCTATGAAACAAAACATTTCATATTGAGAGATTTTCACTAAAACATCTATTTTGGTGGATCAATCTTTGGACTCCCCGTTTATATAGGTAGAATTAGTAGAGTAAGGTGGAGAGTATGAGTAATACATTTATCTATCAATAAATATATGTGGATTCACTGACCTACAGAGAATGCATGTAGGTTAGATAATTTTTCTAATTAATCATTCTGGAAACAATGTTATGCTTGTTAGAAATGTTGCAGATCTTTTTTTTTTTTTACTGAACATTTTAGATTTTGTATAAGGTTAGAAATATGCAAATATGCAGTGAACTACAGGGTTCTTTGTAACTTTGATGTACATTCCAGTGACTTTGGACGATGTGTTCAAATTTCAGCTGTAGTTTGTACTGTTTACAGATATATGGGGCACCAATGTTTCATAGAATAAATTTTTTTTTCTCAGTCTGTGTGTTTGGTACATAAATCATTTATGTGAAATGTTATTTGTCTAATCTGTTTTATTTAAAATAATATTAGTATCTACAAGGGATAAGGCAATGTCTTGGTAAATTGAATGTCTTACCTATTTTTTATGCTTGCCTGTTAATGTTTTTTATTTCGTTGTACTGCTATGTAAAGCAGATAAATTCATCTGGTTTTATTTGAACAGAGTCAAAAATACATTGAACTGTTCTTTTTTTCCCCCCTTTTGTTAATTTAGAGCCTTAGGTCAGCTGTTTGTTCTTGCATTTGTCAATGACTAATCTGTGAAGCATTAAATGGACTGTATACAGATGATATATTAACTGTATGTTATCCCATTAACTATGAAACCAGAACACGTGTACTGGAATCACGGTAAGCAGAGATATTAATGCACCATTAATTTATTAATACTGGAGAGGAGAGTTACTTCATTAGGCAGGCAAAATACTCCTGGTGAAGAAAGAATAAGCCTCTTTACTAGGATCTTGAAGAGATTTCTCTTGAAGAGAAGGAAGAGAAATTATACATAGCTGAAATATTTGGTGTGGAATTGCCTAAATTAATAAAACCTCAAATTTTATTTGGAGAGTGGCACCTATTATTTAACTTTCCCACCCACTTAGTTTCACCAAAAAAATTGGGGGGGGAGAGGGTGGGAACGGGGGAAGTGTTGTAGTTGTTTTAATTCTGAGACAGGGGCAATAACTGAAAAGGCTGCTGAAAATTACATCATTAAAACATGGCTTTAGCACAGAGTGTTATTGACATCAGGATCTCAGACTTTAATTTTTAATTAGTTCTCAGATACTTTTGAGGTAGAACATCTTTCACTAAAGAAGTATGGATAGATTATTATTTTAAAATTTCTTTCTTAAATAGGTTATATTTTTAATTTTAAAAGTTTCTATTAAAACAAACACAAGTGGACCCTCACTGCTATTTTAAAAAGCTACCTAGAAAAGAAAACCTATTTAGTTTAGAAAAGAGCCACAATACAAATGAGTTAAAAATTGTTTAACCATTACTTTGTTTTCTAAGGCCTTGCTGCAGGTGAATAAATACACCAGGTCACTCTCTGGTGAGTGGCAATAGACAAACTGTATGTTTTATTAAGATTCTGAGGCTGCATTTTCTAATAGAAAACTATTTCCATGTCCTAGCTGTAATCAGTTGAACAAAATACCACTGCCAATAAGTAAACATTTTAGAAGTATTACTTTTAATGAATTTCAGTTTAGCAGTCATTCCAAATCCTAGTGACTGCACTAGTGGAATAAAGTTCACAGTTACAAACTCTGCAGAGGTCCTGAAACAACTCTTCACTGTCCAGTGTCCCTCAGCACTTCCAGATGCTCTGTTTGCCTTCACCTAAGATTTTACCAAACAGGTTCTCATTGTATTTTCTTTCAGGACATTTTACAGAGGTTGTCTGTCCCATTTTGCCTTAATCTTAAGTCCAGACAGCCCTGTGTCAACAGACAAAAGGAAATCAAGTTTCACCCAGGGGTGGCTGTTTCAGTCACAGGCAAGTGAACAAATGCCACAGTTTTACTTGCAGCAGTTTTGTAGTCCTACCCTGCAAATGGATGGTCTGTTTCACATGGGAGGCCACGAGCCAGGAAATGTATGAAGTACAAGCAAGAGCAAAACTCTTGCTGAAAGTGCGTCCTCCTGTTGAAGATTCAACCAAGTCGTCTTCATCTGGGAATGTTCCATGGCCCCTAATGAGTTCAGGTGTCTACTGTCATCATTCAGTATCCTGTGGAGTTGTTGACTTTGCAAAACCTCTTGAGCGATAACTTCTGTCTGTTCCCATCAGGACAGCTGAGAGCTGTAGCCCTGTGGATAATTCTGATTTTGCCTGCATACCTCTTTTTTTCTGCTTTATTTGTAACTCTTGCCCAAGGAAGAAACATCTTCCTTACTTTCTTGTTTCCTCTTGACAGGCTCTTCTGAAATCTCAAAAACTGCTATCAAACTCACCACGTAACTATTTCTTCTGTCTACAGACAGCATTATTTCAGTAGTACTGAAGCATTTACTGGAAAACTTACTGTTAATGATTAGACTATTTTGTCAGGAATAGTTGCTTGTATTATTCTCCTCTAGTCACATACTTTTCAGTTAAGTCAATAAACTGCTTTTAGCAATCCAAATAAAAAGCAGTTTTCCAATTGTAACTTATTTTTAAACATAGAAGCAATTTTAAAAGTTTAACATGAAGGTTTGATTTTTAAAAACTAGAAAGCAAGCAGAAGAATCTTATAAAAGAAGTAAATCCTTATGTAGCAGCTCAAGGTTTTACTAGAGGCTGTATTTTTCTTTTTTTCTTCAGAAGTACAATGTTGCTATTGTTCAGGTTCATGTTAGTTCTGGCTGCTATTCTACAAATCCCATTGACAATACAGTAATCCAGAGGCCCCTTTACAGCTGGGTGGGAAAGAAATTGAAACAATAATGTTTTAAATAGTCTTTAAAAGTTTTTGGTAATTTTTTAACTCATTCAAAAGACCTAGTCGCATGAATAAGGGCATTTTAAAAGTCTTACTGATGTATTTGAATCTTATCTCTCTTCCTAAAATATCCAAGAACAAATTTTCCTTACATGTGTAATGTCTCCAGTCAGTTTGGCTGTTTTATTCTGGGTGAGATCTGAATAAGATTAAGTCATCTACAGACCTGCAAATGAACCTTTCTGAAGTCTTTGAAGCACTGCTGAACTCATCAGAAATGTATGGTCATTATGTACTGCTACATATCTAAATTCTCTTCCAAGTCTTGGGGATGACTGTAGCCAGCAAGGCAGCTTCTCTTCGGGCCACCTGGTCACACACAAAACATTTTCTTGCCCTGGGAATTGCTGAAGATTAATTTTGTATTTGGATATTCTTTTTTTATTTATTTATTTTTTTAAAAATAAAACTTGTCTCTACAGAAAAAGAACATTCAATTCTCCAGAAAATGAATTTTAGAGTATAGATTTTTTTTTTTTTTGTAGCAGGGCAAGTTTTTCTCAGGTTGGTTTTATCTATTGTCATGTTCTGTGGATTTGCATTTCTTTTAAAACAGCAAAGTAATTTTTTTTTTTTAATTCATGATATGGATAAAGTGATGAGAACTTATTAATGTTGTAGAAAACAATGAAAGATGCTACAGCTCTCAGATGGAAGGAGTCAAGGTCAGTATAAGCAAACAAATATCCATTGATGTATCTCCTTAATCAAAGATTCAGATTTTAGCTGGCCTTGAATTCAGTCTGATTTTTATTTAAAGTATATGTGCTGTCATGGAGACCCAGTGTGCAAATGGGAAGGTAAAGTACCAGGAATGGATGTAGCTGACCAGAAGTGTGAGAGCTCTTCTGTAACATGGGAACTCTAGGCCTTGTGGGCTTCTTGTTCCCAGTGGGAGTGGAGGAAAACGTAGCCATGAAAACCAGATGAACTGAAGCATGAGGTCTCGTTTTTCATGAGAGGGGTGGATAACAGCAAGTGAAAGCTGAAAAGAATTGAACCCAAGAGTTTAGGAAGGAGACACAAATGGGCTTGTTTAAACATGGGAAACTAAAGCAAATTAATATTGGAGGGCCTGGGTGTGAACACCATAGGTGGAAAACCAACTGCAGTCACAATCAGGGTTACAGTTATAGTCAAAGCATCACTGAAAACTTTGATATTTATGAAGTATGAAATGACATGGGAAAAATGAATGCAAACACTAGATACTGTTTTGTGTTGGCAACAACATCACTGTGCAATTGACTGCTGATCTGCATGTGGTTTGGTTTGCAAGAGCAGCATGAGTTCTATAAACTCATTAATTCATTGACATAGATTAGAAAAATGGATGTATTCTTTTTCTGTCAAAACACATAGATGTAATCCAAAGCAAAAGGAGTCTCTCTGCTTTCTCAAGTCATGATGTAGTACAAACTGAGTTTTCAAAAGCTTCTTTTAGAGGTACTTAAGGACTTGCTGGGGGAGAAGTGGTGACATCTACTGGAATTTTAAAACACTTCATCAGATGTTTCCAAGGCTGCTAGCACGATGTATTTGGTTTAGGTATAAAGTTGGATGAATAATGCAGAAACAATTTCTGCTTATATTTGTGCAAATTTGGAAGCAAATCTTCAGCCATCTTGGGGTTGCTTTTGGTGTCATTTCCTGCACAAACTCATGGATATTAAACTTTAATCTCATAACTGTTGGCAGAAAATAAATGTTAAGCTCACACAGGAATACTATGAAAAGTGAATTTCAAATGTGCTTTCTGTAAGCCTGTGCACCACAAAGCTGATTCCATGAGTTATGTTCATTTGACTGGAGGATGGAAACAATATCAAGTGATTTATGGGACCAGCTGCAATTGAAGAGTGAGTTTGTGCTTGAAGCAGCAACCCCTCATTTTAAAAGAAATTTTTAAAAGTTCAATAAGGAAAGAATATGTGGAGCAAATTGTAACCCACTCCCCACATTTCTTGGAAAGAAGGAAGGAAACTCATCCATCATTAAATACATTCATTAAAAATTATTCACCCAGATCCGTTTAAACCATGTTCTAACTTTAATCTCTTGATTTCTTGGGGCTAGATTTTGATGTGTACTGCATGCCCAATAAGAGTGTGAAGGCTCCTCTTGCATCCTGATGTAGGTTACTGGGACCTTGGGGTCTGCAGGAGCAGCAGGGTTATCCATCTGCCTCCTCGCTCCCCTTGGAGGACGCGTGCCGAGGGGAGGGAAAGGGTGAGGGGATTGCAGAAAATGAAGCAATCCCTCTTGGCACAAAACCCCCTCTGGCTAACTTGCTGGGATTGGCTGGGGTCAGGGTTTCCCAAAATTTTACTACTATGGACAAGCGATAAATAATTCCCTGTGAGACAGGGAAGATGTAGGCAATAAATTAGCCTCTGAGATGCACCCTGGAGGTGTGTTTTCCAATGTTATCTGTGTGCTATTGCAGTTCATCTATCCCATCCCCTTCAGTGCATGCCTAATCTTTAAACCCTATATTAGTAAGTTTATGACTTTACAATTATGACCTGATTGTATGCTGTGGTTGTGTCATACAATTAAAAATCGTAGAAAGTGAATAGAAACTTCCCTGCTCACCTTTAACTAAAAGTCAAATTACCAACGTCCGAAGTAGTTCCACAAGTTCTCAGAAACTCTTTTTCACATGGTACTTTGCATTTTCAGCCTTTGTATACAATGGCCTAAGCAAATTGTGTGATTTCTGGTGGGTCATGTTAAATGATTGTTCAGTGTCTGGTTCAAAATTATCAAGTGGAGTCAAACTCATCTTTCTAGTAGAAAAGCTAATCATTGGTAAATGCTGCAGCACTTAGGTTTTTCTGCAATATTTGGAGTAACAGGTACAAGAAATACCCAGGGGAAAAGGGAGACTGATGCTCCTTGAAGTCCCACCACCATTTTTCATTCTTATTAAGAAGTGATTCAAATATTGCATATAGTTGGTTCACATAATTGTCTGTGCTTTTTTTTTTTTTTTATCCATTATATCCTTGTTAAAAATTGTCTAATCTGTGAGAAACTTTCTGTAATTCTTTCCACAAAGCTGAAGAATTTTCTGCTGTTAAGGAGATTTATTATTATAGTATGACAAAAGGAAACCATCTGCTGTCATTCATCAAAATGCAAGTCTACCAGCAGTCTTCCCTCTACTTCTGGAAGTTGCAGCTATGGGGAGCTTTAGTGTTTAGTTTTGCACTTGTGAGCATACAACCTGTTGTACTGTGCTACTCCTACAGCCTGCAGCTGAGTACTGTGAACCGAAGCAGATCCCCAGCCACAACAGCTTTGCCAGTACTGGGAGTTATTGTACCTCAGCAGTGTGCTCTGGCTCTGAGACTGCTTGGCTAAAGAGACTGTAACTGAGACAGTCTACTACAAAATTGGATCTGTTTGACTGTCAGGCAGCATTTTGGTGAGACACTTTGACATGACAGTTTACTGACTTTATTAATAAGTTTTAATCCTTCAAACAAATTTTGTTAGTACATGTTGACTTTCCTGCATTGTCTCTGATTTGCTAGACTGACAAGTTTCTGTCAAGCCATCAGTCTTAGTTAGCTGTCCTGCTGTACACAAATTTCTCTAGACTTATTATGACACAAAGAATACATTTTCAACTGAACAGAAGTTCCCTCAGTCTGTATGCATATCCACATCCATTTCTGAGCATCTTCATGGCTAAAACCTACTTTTATTGCAGAACTTTGAATATCCAAGACCTGCAGTCAAATTTCTGTATATTTTCAGTTAGTACTTTGCATAATTATGCTTTTCTGAATCAGGCAGGTCAGGGTGCTCAGTCTGGTGGGAGAACATACCTTTGTGTAAGAAATGCAAGAAGCTGCCTGTACAAGGGAGCTGGCCTACCATCCACACAAGTTCAGGGTAGTTTAATACTACAGCTTTTTATATAGGCTGAAGATCTCACTGAAGACATTTTATCTACAATACTGTGTGCTAAGCTAGTAAGACAATAAATGACTGAGGGTGCAAATACTAAAATCTTGCCCAGATAATAGCACATGATATCCAATTAATAGTTATGGTAAATCTCTCTGAAACATATTTCATATCATTTGTGGCAAGATTTGCTTTCAGCCAGAGATTAGAGAACATTTAAATTAGCAATGAGAATTATCCTGGATAACAAGCTCATTATTTACTATATTTGCATTTTGTTGAGCTTATTAGTAGCACTGCCTGGTTAGACTTTGTGGATCCTTTTCTATTCTTTCTGCATGAAAGCCCAACTATGGAACATTTCTGAAAGCAACAATTGTGATTTTATAATGAACCACAAGAGGGGGGAGAATGAACATAAATGAAAGAACTTGATTTTAATGAACAACTGTTACATTTAGGACAACGCTATCTCAGTGCCAAATTTAAGAATCTTGGCCATGTGTTGTCTGTGGAATGAAGACTTTGAAATAATGGCAAGATACTGTGCCTAAGATTAATCTTTCAAGTCTACTGATTTATTAGGGAGCTTCACTTGAAGCTGTGGACAAACCACACTTTCAAAGTTGCAAAACACTGTGCTGAGTGTACTCATCCCTTTCTTTATTGCCTTGATCAAACAGAAAAACATATTCATGAAATGATAAAAATAGAGAGCTCTGTGTCTCAAATAGTGAATTTTAGAGCCTTCTACCCCCTGCTTTAATTTCTTTCCCCCAATTCTATAAAGGAGTTCTCTAACTCCAATAATCAAGGAATTTCTTCCTGGTGCTTAGGTGAGGTTCTGGTGTCAGTATGAAAACCAGAGCTTCTCACTCTTGCAATCCTGGACTGACACAGGACTGGTGAAATTCCAAGAGTGTTTTCAACTGCTTTTTCAAGAAGGCTCATAGACCCCTGCTTCTCATGTGCAGAAGCAGCTATAGTGATGACAAAGCTGTGGACTCCTAGAGATGGTACTCTGGGACTGCTGAGAGCACATGCCCCTGCAGCTGGATCAGATTTTGGGACAGCATTCACAGGCAGCTTTGGCAAGCCATCAGCTTCCTAACCCCAGGACTCTGTGGGCTGGGTGGCAGTTCCTACAGCCAGCTGGAGGGCAAGGAAGGGAAACAGATTTCAAGAAGCCAACCACTCCCCACTCCATGTCCTCTTATTTCAAAATGGATACAATGAGCAGGCAACTTTCCCAATTTTTAGTCCTCTGTATCTCATGTTCCATGTCCCTCCTGCCCTAGGTTGTCAGTCTAGGAAAGGGGCAAGAAAAAAAAATGAGCCCCACTCTCCCTCCCTGGAAGAAGCAAAGCAACAATTCTAGCAGTAATATGAGGATGGTATTGCAGCAGGTGGTTGCAGCATGGCAAAAAATAGTAGCATAGGCAGGAAATCTTCCCAGCTTTCCTCTGCAAGTAGCTGCAAGTAGCCCAGCAGACTATAACTCTGAGGGAACACCATGTGATTATTAGGCAAAATTATAATGTGTTTAATTTCATGTTCAAAAGCTGAAAGGTGCTGAGGGAGGCTTGCAGACTGAAATTAAGATAGTTATACTAGAAGAAGACAGAATGTTGATTACCAGCAGTGAGGTATCCAGACTTGACTAATGGCACAGTTATTGTATGCATAAGCCTTAATGGTGTTTAAGTGGTTGCTAGAATGAATGCAATTAATGTAATTTATTTGTCAGCATCCAAACACTGTAATACTCAGAATAGGATGGGAGGTCCTTTGCCTAGCATATAGCCCTACAAATATTTTTCAGTGTCTCTTTCCTAAAGTACACAAACCTAGTGATTCTGATTTATTTTATTTTTTTTTAAATTATTCTCCTCATTCTTTAAGAGGTACTGTCTACATAGCTCTGCTGACTTAAACTGAATTTTTCTTATTTTGAGTCATAGATTTTGAAGTGATACTTTGGGATGATGTAGTCTGGCTTGCCACTTGAAGTCAAACCTTGCATCTATCCTATAGCTCCTGAGTGAGTATGTGCTTCTCAGAGAGATCCTCCTAATGTGACTGAACAACTGTAGGGTTAACAGTAAATTAATTGATTTCTTAAATTGTTCCAGTGATTAATGATAAGCTATGCCTAAAAAAAGACAAGCAAAACAAATGTATTTCTAATATGAGTTTCTTTAATCTGGAAACTGAAGTTTAGCTTCAGCTATGGGATCTTGTCATGGTTCGTCAAAGAATCTTGTGTCCCCTACCTAAGTGTGACTGGGATGTAATCAAGATGTTTGAAATACATACATAAAGCTTCTGATATTTCTCATTGTATGGCTGTTACTTTTGATCTCACATTTCTTTATCTTTCTGGCCATTTCATTATCTTCACTTTGTGCCTTATTAATTTTTTTTTTTTTATATATATCTAAAGACCTCACTAATGTCATGTATATAGCCAAAACCACTTTCCTGCTCTTCTTGCTATTTCCCTACTTACAGAGGGAATCATGGGCATGAACCCTGCTGAAAACTCATCCTTTACACTCTATAGTTGCTGCAAATGTGTATAGTAACTCTACTACTGTCATCTACTTGTACTAATGTGCAAATGCTCCCAGCTTTGCTGTTGTTCCCAGCCAAATCACAGAGAAAGCAGATTTGTTTTTCTATACAAATGAAAACTGAATGAAAATTAAATATGTTAGGGTTAATAGCAAAACTTTATCGACATGCATTTTCAGGTAAGTTATTAAAAAATATTAACAGCATCCTTATGTTACTGCTCCCCTCTGCACTGTGAACTGACACTGCAGGACTGGGATATGGTTGCCTTTCAGTTTGGATCCAGATGAGTTGCCTTATTGTGAAGCCACCAACAGCAAAGCTCTTACTGGGCTGTATATCAAAGTTCAACATAAAGAGCAGCTGTCAAAAACATCAGATTAATGACTGTTCATTAAAAATTTCTTGTTCAAGATGGAGAACCCTTCCTTCCAAATCAGGGCATAGAAAACTTGGAACTGCTGTTTACAGCAGTAGGCATGTATTTTGATAAGGGTTTATGGATTTCTCAGGTGTTTATTATTTACATGCTAAATAATTCTTTATTGGAAGTCTCTCCCTTCATACTCAACAATGCAGTTAAATTTTTAAGACCTCAGAAGAGACAAATCAATGCAGTTCCATTGTAAATAGTGGAGCTATACAAATTTGTATGACTGCTTTCTCTTTATTCTCCCTCACCTCTATGACTAGCTTGAAGGCAGTGTCTTGTTCAGGCTAGCTTAAAATAGTCTATAAATATTTATCTTAAGATATATAACTACAAATGTAAAGCTTTTTCTTTTATTCTTTGTCAGAGTCTGGCTAGAAAAATGTACACAGTAATAAATATAGTTAACAAGGAAACTCCTTGTAGTGGAGGAAATCAACAGTTAAAAGTAGCAGTCTGGTGAAACAATGAAAGATTAAAATTTAGCTCTGATTCAGAAAGCAGTAGATTACTAATTTTTTTATTAATTTGTTTTTTGAACAATCAGCTATATTTAAAAAATGTATCCTAGTGCCTCTGTGTCTCTGAGTTCCTCACTGCATCTCCAAATCCGTGAATTGCTTCTTGTTGCTCTCTTGATCTTAGGAAAACCTGTAGGTGAGGAGCTTGACATAACAAAGTGGTTGAATTCTACTGTGCACTATTTCCCATGCACGCAATCTATGCAATGATAAGCCTGAGGTGCTTGAATTTTTACCTCCAATAATCACAACTAGAAAACCACAAATGGATTTTTCATTTTTCTCTTGCAAGAACTGTAAAACCTAAGGTAAACCCTCCTGCCAAATTGCTTTTATGGGAACCTCACCTTCCTGTTCACTGGTTTTACTCCGATTAATTAAAAGCAGCACTCCTGCCCTTCGCTGTGGTTTCCAAGGTATTCCCAGGGAGCACACGCCCTGCCCGGAGTCCTGAGTGAGACTGAATTGGTGGTTCTTGATGGGTTCATACCCCAGGGCTCCTGTACCAGGGGGTTTGAGCTACAGTGTCCATGAAGTCCACTTCTGCAAAAGGTGGAAGCCTTGCAATGCTGAAATGAGCAGGCCACCTAAAACAGTACAGCGATGGGGAGAAGCTTACTCAGTCCTGATTCTTTTGTTCGTTTCAGACAACAACATTTTGATGCCTGTGTTAGGTGAAGGTGAGCTGAATATCTAAATCCAGTGGTGTTTTTTTTGTTTTGCTTTGCTTTGATGGTTTTGTTTGTTTGTTTTGTTATTTTATTTTTAGAACATATTCCTGTCTGTGAAAGGTCTCTAGGCATTCTGCATTCTCCTTGTTTTCAATTTCAGTTTTCTGGGCTTTCTAATGTGGTCCTCTGTGTGCTGGAAAGTAACAGAAACAAGAATGCGTTTAATACCTGGCCTGGTGTCTTGGCAGCAAAGCTTAGCACTCCAGTATGGGGAGCAGCAGGTTCAGGATCAACCCCAGGAGTCTTACTACTCGGACTGGCAGAGGGCGAGCGTAATGCACAGACAGTGAGCTCATTCTGCAGGTGGAGTGTTCAGCTGCATTGATCTTATGGCAAACCCAGCCTGCTAAGGTTTTGGAGAAACATTGGCTCTGATCTGAGAGGAAATTGTACTGCCTTTCCCCACCTTTCCACTAGTTTAGCTTGCTAACTCTAATAACATTGAAACATACTTTAAGCAAGAAGGCTGACGCAGCTACAGAGACACAAAGTAATTTCCTAGAAATAGTAAATACAATAAGCAAAACTCTCTAATCCCTCATTAGGTAATTGTATTTTCATGGGGTCAGCCAGCCTCCCTGGCCAGGTTGAGGTCAATTCAAAAATATGTCTATTATATACATTAGGCATCTGTTAATGAAGCATAAATTTCATCAGCAGTCTGGGTGCCAAAATCAACTCATTTTGGTACATGGTTTGCATCTACAGTGGTGTCTTATGGATTTGTTCCATAGCTGAAACTGCAAGTTGGCGTAGATGCCATGAATGGCATATAGTAAGGGAAAAAAGCAACACCACAAGCGTTTTAGAGGAGCATAAATCCTTTTAATTTTTGCTAGATGAAATTCAGAATTAAGAAGGCTGTAAGGTGACTGTAAATAAAGGGCAAGGAAGAGATCATGTTACCAGAGCCAAGAATATCTGGTCAGTGCTAATAATAATTTCCTTTAAAAAAATCTGAAATAAAAATAGATAAATATGGAGCAAACCTTCCATTTCAGAGCACCTTTTCTTGCCTAAAAGGGAGTGAGAGGGGCTTCCCTGTAAAAATTCTCCAATATTTTGCTCAGGTCTGTCACAGGGGCCCTGGTAGAACAGCAGCAGGATGCCACCCCATCAGCAATTAAACAAGCTCCTCATAATTCTTACTTCTCTTTGCCAGCCTGCAGTGTAAATGTAGAAATTTTTTTTTCCAGCAAGGGCAAGTTTAGAAATGAGAACAGGTTCAATAACCGAAATGCCAAACCTTATGAAGACAGCATGACAGCACTCTTCCTTTGCAAGCATATGAGTCAAAATGCTTGTTTGCTTTGGAAGTGAGGTGAAGCTATGTGTTCCTTCTCAACAGGTAGGCTGGAATATTGCTTTGTTTTATCTAACCACCACAGGGTCTAAGGACAGCAATGATGTTGGCCATTTTTTATTGCCCATTAAAGTGGCAGAAGTGTTTCACAGTAGTAGCCAATGTGAAAAAGAATATAAAGTAGAATAAATACTTCAGAGTTCAGAAACGGGCCCCTTTCATTCATTAAGTTTCCATAGCTGAGCACAGGATTGGTGTGTGCTTTGGAGTGAAAAATAACATTTTGGAAAGAGCAAACTTCACCAGTAGCACATGTTGGAGCAACACTATAGGCTCCAAGTTGCATTAAGCCAACTGTAAGTTTGACAGCAGAAATATATCAGTGTCTTTGAACAAATAACCTGAGGAATATATGTAGATCTATGTGAGCTGTTCTCTTAGTTTCAGTTCAGTAATTTTCATGTGAAGTAAAGGTGAGATTTTAGTAGGCAACAGCACTAGCAAATTATTGGGAAAAAGAATACACCTCGCCAAGAACTGTCCCACAAGACACCCAATGAGAACTGGTGACCAGCAAATGTGTAAGTAGAAAAGATGATCTCCTAATTCTTCATTGCTCTTCCTTTTCTAGTTGAGGACAGGATGGGTAAGTTAAATTAGTCCTTCTTACTCCTGTGTATCCAAACCTCCGGGGGCAAGGAAATGAGTAATTAGGAATGTAGAGAAGGGCAGGATACATCTCTGTGTTTATATGTGAATAAGTGAGGACAGATACAGATTTCTACCAGATTCAAGCCACACTCTCACACTAGATACCTGTACATGTATTTTACACCTCAGAGTTATGCTGCTTAATAAATAAACCTTAAAGTTGAGAAAAGATTAACTGAAGTGCAGCATATGCTACCTGTTAGCAAATTTCATGTTCCCTCTATCTCCCAAAAATCTTTTTATTCTTGCAGATAAAAGGAAGTATTTCTATTTTCCTAAACTATTAATAGAAAATCTAATATCTAACATATCTCAATGATCCTGTTAATTAAAATAATGAGATATATGTTAAGGTTGATTTTTAAAGTGTTATGTAGGCATCTAGTTACAGAACTTCATATAGATTTTGTTCCTCACTTGTAAAAGGCATCCTTTTCCTGCTCTCTCAGAAAATATTCATCAATTTAATAAAGAGCTTGATAAGATCTTTTCTTGGTGAAATCCACCTCTCTCGTGGACAGGAATCACTAAATACCCATTTTCTTCAGAGCTTCCTCAGTTGTGCCACCTGCTGCCATTGATCACACCATTCTGTTCACACAGCTTGGTAGCTCCAATGATTAGAGAAGGTGCTGTGACGAATGGTGCCGCACAGTAAGTAAAATGTACCCATGGATGCTGAAGAGAACTTGGAGTACTTTTGGTATTTGGTGGCTTATATGTGTATATAGCACAGCATTAAGTACCCAGCAGCTAGATACTCCATTGTGCCCTTGTACAGTATGAGCTCTTTCTAATTCTGTAACCACAGAACTTTTGTGTAGCTCAAGTCCTATTTGTCTGAGCTTAGCCTGAGCGTTGTTCGTGTATAGCTGAAGGGGGAAGTTGGCTGCAGGACAAAATACTAAGAGATAGTAGCCAATAGCAGTTTTGGTAAAGAATAGCCAGGGAATGAATAGCTTACATGGTTTGAGTACAAAACAAGACTTTTTGAGATGGAAGAGTATGTATCAGAAAAGGCATGTGAATGTGAGATCCTTAACAGCAGTTGGCATTCCGTGTCCCCAAACCAGAACACATTCATGTAAACCAATAGTTCTTAACTAGTGGAAATGAAAAACACAAAGGCTTTTCAATGTGTGTCCATACCTGGCTGTAAAACATAGTGAGACCCACAGAAGACCTTCCAACTGCTTCAGTGGGCTTTTGGTCAGAGCAGTAATCACCCTGTTGGAATGATGTTACAAGGTACCTTCAGAGAGGCTGATTGTTTCCATTCTGCTGCAGGTAATCACGTTACAGTCTAATGGTTAAGAGGCTTTTTATGCATACTAGTTGAAAAGAAGCAGATCCTGATTGCCTCTGCAAAAGAAAGCAGTGAGTGAGACACCTCAGGTTTTTAATACTGTTAGCTTCCAGGTTAAACAGGACTGATTTTCTTTCTGAAAATCTCTGTACAGTTGAAATTAGTGCAAAGTATAATGAATTTCTTGGGGGGAAAAATAATCAATGACATATTTCCCCCTTTATCCATCTAGCTCTGGGGAATGCAGTGCTGCTGAATACGCTGGCTTTTGTAAGAGATGTAAAACAGAGTCTGTGATCATTTGCAGTCATTAAGGATCGCTTTTTTCCCCCTTTTTTTCATGAATAGAGGTGTTAGTGAAGGTGTTCTGGCCTAATTCCAGCTCTGGTAATTGGATTTTTTTTTTTTTAACCCTACACACATTCCTTCAGCAGTTTCATTTGGCTATGGATGTTGGACTCGGCTCACTGTTGCCCCCCTTTAGTCAGCTAGACTGATGCAAACAGACACTAAGACAACAGTAAGCTCTCTTCTCCCTCCTATACAGCCCTTTGTTGCAAACATATAATTAATGGTTGACACAGCTTCACCAGGTGTGTTTTCAGTGGTACATGTGTATCACCTCTCCAGCAGTAGATGGGTGTGTGTGTTTGTTGATGGTAGTATTCAGTAGGGATCCAAAAAGTGAATGGATCAGCTCTTAGAGAGAGACTGGACATTGGAGGCTGAGTCATTCTTCTAACACAATGATTTTTAGCCCTGTAGCAGTGCACAGGAACACTGTCAAATCAACCTGTGGCAGGAGGTCTAACCTGCTATGTGCTGTACAGTTGGATTTGTAGCGACGGATGGTATCAGCAAGAGATAACTCTGTACCTCTGTGTGACCTGGTAAAATGCTTCCACAATTTGTCAGAGAGGAGAAGAGTATGCTGAAGAGAGAAGTACAGTATTAGATGGAAGGAAGGAAGACACACATGAGGCTGGAGTGAGAAGCTGAATCTAAATAAAACATCCTTTGCTCTGACAGATATGACGACGTGATGGAAAACAAGGTTGCTGTCGTTCTGCTGCTGTGCCCAACAGAAGTCACAAAGGATGGTGAAGGGTTGGGTACAGTGCAAACCTCTCATTTGTCATTTAGACACTGAATAGTTTGCAGTGTTCTATAATGCTACCAGTTTTAACCCTTTTCTGCTAGGTTATACAGGAGCTCTTCAGCCAGGCATGAGACAACCGAGGATACTTAAGCAGCTTGGGGGGAGCTGAAGTTTGGTGAACTACTAGAAATCTGTTTGTTTGGTCTCCCCACAGAGATTATCAGAGCTAATACGGGGCCAAGTAACCAAGCTCAGAGATTTCCTCTCAGACATTCCTTGTCCTGTGTAACTCCATGCATACCACAGTTTTAAATCCACAGGTAAACCCTCACCTCTACAGCAGAAGGAGTCCTTTCACTCCTGGAAGAGGGATTAAGGCTCACTATGTGTTTAACTAGGCTGGAAATTCCCCCAACTCTCCTTGGAGGTTATTCTTAGATGAATGACAGAGGCTCCCAAACTAGAGCACAGTCCAAAACCCAGGAATAAAAGCCTCCAAGAAAACTTTTATGTCTGGTGCACTCTCACACCTCATGTGACAGACAGTGCCTCTGTCCCTGGGCTGTGACCATCAGCAGAACCAGGGCTCTCAGGCAGCACAGAGAGGGTGGGTGTCCAGGACAGAGAAGAGCACTGTACTTAAGAAGAGACACATGCATCATGCTAACACATATTCTTCTTTTCAGGAATGTAAGTGTGTTTGCTCCTAGAAAATTTCACCATAGGCTATCAAGGGTTAAAAACATTTAAAAATCAGCTTCTATTGGACTATTTTGTTTGGCCAATATCTGACATGGGTTGTACTGAGCACGTCTTGCCACCTGGCCAATTTTTTTTCCTGCCAAGCTATTCACTCAGGCTTGTGGTGTGAAAAATAGATGTTTAATAGTCAATGAAGTACTATAGTGGGTAATAGTTTATAAATTTCCATGACTTATTATGCTCAGCCTAAGTGACTGTTTATTAAGTGTATTTAAAGCCCCCCATCTCATTAACTTACAGTACTGGTGATTCCCTCCTCCCACTACTGCTGTTTCTAATGGAAAATATTCACCCATGTCTTTTGCCTAGGGCATGTGAAACAACTCAGTGGAAAAGAGACTGCCTGGACAAGAACAGGGCATCATCCTTGGCTAGGTACAATGTGTTCATCATTTTCGGAAGTAAAGTGAATCTGAAATATATGTTGTAGACCAAAAAACCTATAAATGTCCTTTGTATAAACTACAGCTGCCAATATCCAACCCTTTTCTGCTTTGGGTTTCCAGTGAATGACACGGTCAGGTTTATCAGTAAAACACATCTCATGTGGAAAAATATTAAACCGGCAAATTAATTATTAAATACTGCCTTTATTTTCTTAATGAAATTCCATAGTACTTCAGGGAAATATTACATTACAGGGTTAAATAAATTCTCTCTTAACAAAAACCAGGCCCAGTCTTAACTTCAGGGATCTACTGTTAGCTGTGCAATGGGAAGGTGAGTTTCTATAGCTGGGAAAGGCAGCTAATTATAGAAGAATACACTTTGTTCCCTTGCATTAACCTGTAGAATGAAAAAGGTCATTGGCTGCTCTCAAATTCTGTGAAATCTATCAAAAGAAACCCACTGACATCAATGATGTAAGTGTTCTTTTGTTGTATATAATACTTCAGTAATGCTATGTAAGTACAACTCCAGATTCAACACTGAGGAAATCCCACTGAAGATACTAGGCATGTAATACAGTTAAGTTTAGTCCTCCAGCAGCTGGATGTCTCTTGGAAGCTGGAGAAAAACATGAGATGATATGGAAACAGAAAAATTGGTAATGTGAAGAGATAATATGAAGAGATGACGATGTGAGGAGATGACTCTAATAAAGGTAAAGGAAGTTGTGCATAAAAACCCTCCTGGCAAAGAGCATCTGAGAATACAGCTTTTTCCAAACTGGAATGGTAAACTGCTAGAGATGTTACAGAGCAGCCCCTTCCTTATAATCTCAGATGCCACTTATGAAAACAACCACAAACATCTCCTCGACCTGCAAGTGCAACAAGTGGAGGAAGACCAGGGCTGCCTGTGCTGCAGAGTTGGCGGTTCTCCTCTAGCCTGCTCCCAGGTGCTCCAAACCAGCAGATATAGAAACACGTACTCCCAGTATTGAAGGAGTTAATGTGACATTGCAAAATGAGCTTTGCTATTTGCTGTTTTGTTTGGCCAATAGCTGACACAAGCACATTTTGCCACCTGGCTAATTTTGTGCTGCCAAGTTATTCATTCAGGCCAGTGGTGTGAAAAAGGAGACATTTAATAGTCAACAGAGCGCTATATAGGGTAATAGTTTATGATTTTCCATGACTACTTAGATGCTGTTCAAATTATTCTTGATTGAGCAAATTATTCTTTTTAAAAGTCATCCCATTCATTTATTTACTAATGGCTCTATCCCTTCCCTCCTGTACACCATTTTTTAAAATGGGAACAATCTGCCGTTTCCATGTTTGAGGGGATTTAGCCAAAGGAAAACTAAGAGCATATTATAGCTTAGATTACAACTTTGAAAGACCTTTCACCAAGGCATTAGAGGTAGAACAAAATTCCTTTCGGAGCTTTCCAAGGAGCCCTGGACAGAGGTGAGGTGGGTTGTATAAAAGCACTGACATCTTGGTTTAGCAGACACGAATTTTAACCCTCGCTCCGCTCAGTAACTTTTTGCGTGCCCGTGGCCCTGGGGCAGGGTGGCCCTGGGGCAGGGTGGTGAGGGGCAGGGTGGTGAGGGGCAGGGTGGCCCTGGGGCAGGGTGGCAAGGGCAGTGGGTGCAGGGCTCTCTGCCCCTTCCAGCCCTGCTCTGGCTGGGCAGGGGAAGGGGTGCCAGAGCCCTGGGCTGCAGCCAGTTGCTCTCTCCCTCCCCCTGACTCCGACTCAATCTCCCTGGCTCTGTTTTTATTTTTGTTTTAGTTACCTAGTTGACAACCACTTAACCCTTTACTGATGGGGAATTCTTGGCAAGGCCACCCAAGATTAATGCTGAAAGGGCGAACTGTTCCTCAGGACAGCCTACCTGTTAACAGGGGAGTCATTTATCCTGCAAGGTACCGGCGTTTATGTGAATGCCAGAGGCAGCATTCCTTGGCAGATCTCTTTTGCTTCTATATGTACTTCCTAATGTGGTGGAAGCACACAGAAAAGGTAACCTATTGCCTTTCATAGCAAATACACTCTTGCTGTATGTTAATTGGGTTTCTGGACTTTTGCTTACCTTTGTTAAACCAAAGGGATGAGGGCAGGTCAAGCCAGCTTGCTCTACAGATACTTGTTTATTAGGCTATAATGCCAGAAGTTGTGGAAGCAAAATTATGCTCACTTTGGTGAGTTTATCTGATGTCATATAGTTTAAAAAAACACTGGTGTTAATATTCATTGTATGGCTTAATTTGTTTGATACAGCACAGCAACACGAGTATAGCGAGATTCTTGTTATGTAGGTCTTCGTGTTGTTTCAAAGTCTTTATTATTATGACAGCAAAGTCTTGTTCATTAAAGTTTCACAATCCATTTTCATTAGGATGAAACTGATTCTGTAAATGAACAGTTGCTCTGAAAAATCAAACCCTTGCAGCTATCACAGGGGAGGTACAAAGTCTGTATTAATTATCAGGAATATGGTGTCGATCGAAGATGTTAATTGCCCTGATGGTTAGTTATTTGGGGAATTGCCATGCATTTCATGCAGGGATAATAAAAATGAATTTTTAAACAAAGAGATCTTAAAATAATATATAATCTGTAGAGAATACCAACATCAAAGGCTTATCTCAAAGCTTTGAATTTTATCTTTGTGGTCCAAAATGTTAAAGATGAACTGAGCAATATTTCAGCTGGTTCAAGTTTGTGAGAGGAAAACAAAACAAGAGTTAATTAACTGTTATTACAAACCTTTTCAACTTTAATTTGACTTTCAAATATTAGCATTTATCTATGAACTATGCTTCTGGGTTTGACAAATTAGCTTTCACAGAACAAGTTTAATTAGGCTTCATTGTGCTTTTATGTCACTTTGCACAGTTCCAGACAATGAACGGATTAACTTACTAAAAGTCGTATGCTTAAAAGAATTTGTTGAATGCTAAAAAGGTTGACAAAGTTGCAAAGCTTTACCAGCCTAATGCAGAAAAGATGCACCCTGTTTAGCATGATAACACACATTCTTTGCAGAGAACAGCTGGTGCTGACATACACAACCCTGCCTGGCTGCTCTCAATACCCACAGGCTGTGTCGTCCCAGTACCACCATGAGAAAGTGTGGCGTGTGTGTTTACTACCAGAGCCTAATACCTGTGAAAGAGAGGAAGGAGAGCAAGCTACAGGTGTACACCACATGACTAGGTGTGCTTGTTCTCTAGCTGGAATAAGATTATCTCTGTGTGAACTTGTGTTTCTCTTTTATTTTTAGAATGTTATTTTTTTTTTTACCAGTGGCATTAGGGATGCTCCATATTTATGCCTGTGAGATCAAAAAAAAGGAAGAAAAGTAACTATGAGACTCTGAAGCAATATAGCAAGCTGATTTGACTCAACATAGTCCCAGGTGAGAGTGGTGAGTGTTGTAGAAAAGTATAAATAGATTCTGAAGTTTGAGAAATGTGTTGTTGCTCTCCCTTGCGAAGGGATATGTCCCTTTAGGGCTCACTGAATACAGACCTGGCAATATAGTAGGTCCTATCTGTGTATAGAAAGCTTGTTTGGTGGCTGGATATTAGACCTTTTCTGCTTCTCTGTGACTTCTGTTCCTTGTCTCTAGCCACACAAGTGCTTCTCTGTCCCCTGCCGGGGACTATTTTAGTGTTAAACCTCCCATGTCCAGACAAGCTAGTCGGTGCCCAGCAGAGGCAAGAGACCTTGAAGACACCTCGGAGTCATTTAATGGAAATTGTGCTTGATAACAGAAAGCCATGGCAGCTTGTGCTGTGGAGAGAAAGAGGAACAGATTTTTTTCAAGGAGAGCAGAGCAGTGTGTCTGACCAAAGAACACACTGGTGATGGCTGCATGCAGGGAAGCAGAAGGAAATGCTTTTAGGAACTGAAAGCACTGAAGCAGCAGGGGGTTTATGTGTGCTTACCCATTCCAAACCCCACGGCCATTTCCTGGTGGCCAGTATAGTTTAGCTTAATGTCAAGACTGTGCTAACTCATGGTTGGCTGATTGCCTGCAGAGTTGTTCCAGAAGCTGATACAGTCCTGTCCACTCAGGCCATTTACACTCCAGACATGTCCTGTATTCCACGGGCAAGAAAAGCTTGTGCCATGTATGTCTGTTTAGTGGCTCAGTGCCAGTAAAGGATTTCCTCCATGGAGGACCATTGGCTGGGGGCCTGCTGGTTTCCTGGCTAGATGCTGAGGATGTTATCCTGTTATCTTTTGAGTAAGAGTTCTGTTGGACATTGTAGGCTAGCAAAGGAGACACTCTGTGTTTGGTAGACAAAAAGAAAGGTCATATGAGAAAGTGACCAAAAAAGAGGTTAGGATGATAAGGAAAAGAAACTGGGGAAGGAGTGTGATGGACAGAGCTGAAGGCAACAAGGAAGCTGTTATTAAGCAGCACTGAGAAATAAACAGAAATAAAGATGTTACAGAAGAGAGAAAAAGAACTGACCCAGAAAATACATTGCGGTGTGGTGACAGCAAACTCAAATGAAACCAAAGTAACCAGCAATAAGCATCAGGCTGCCACTTAAACCCCACTAGGCTGCCAAAATCAAATATCTCTTAAAGATACCTTTGTTGTAGTGACCATTTTTTAAAGGGTCCTGGAAATCTAGGAGGCAGGCAGCTTTAGCCTTATTGGCACACTATAATAAAGTTGTACCTTTTCCTCCCTTCTAGCTGGCAAGGGCCAGTTACTGTGTTTTTCTGTATGCCCATTATTGGAATTTTCCAGTAAGTTTTCCCAATTTATACAAATCTATACAACAGAAGTCTAGATGAAACCAAATGAGGAAGAAATTGAAGTGAATATACAATATTAATAATATAATAGGTATTTTATACTTTAAGCTCCCATTCCCCTTATGAGTGCTCAGGAAAGATGGGCCCATATTAAACACTTTTAACACTACCTTGTATTTCTCTAAAGTTTTACTCAGAAATATATAAAATTTAAAAGGTATGTGTCTAGGAACTGACTGGAAAATGGAAAGACAGTTTATTAAATACTTTAAAATATTTGACATCATTTACTCATTTTTCAGCTCTATGAAACAGAATGTTTGCAAAATACATTCACTATTTTATAAATCAAAGTTTTTTTCTTGCCTCTCTTATTTTTCTCTTTTGGTACTAAATCACTTACAGTCCATAACATCTAGCATGCTACTTCCAACTTTCCTCCTGTTTTCACTCTCTCTTCTCTGCTTCATCTATATGGGAAAGTTATAATTAAAAAAGAAAAAATTAAAAAGGAGCCCCTTCTTTCCTAAACAATAAAAAAATATTTCAGTTCCAGAATAGAAATTTACATGAAACTAAACACGTTATTTGGCTAAAGAGCATTTATCAAAAGCTTTGACGTGTAAGACCCTCGTACATATTATCTTGGTCTGAAAATACCTTTTAGTACTCCTGTTGTGACTTATCCTCATTCATTCCAATGAGAGATTTCTGAATGAGTAGTGCAAATATTAAGTAAGGACTTCAGGATTTGGTGTGCTTACACTGAAGTCCCCAGTGTTGGAAGGGTTTATACATTTGCTTTAAATGTGTGCACGGTAAGTGTGTCCGTTGCAATCGGTGGGACAGATCCCCAGCTGGTATCAGTTGCTGTTCCTCCACTGATTTCAGTGAAGTGATAACATTCCTCCTAACTGAAGACCCACCCCACAGGGACTAACTGCCATTGTAAAGTTGCATGCTTAGAAGCTTTTTCTGCACTTACACCAAATCTATTTCCTTTCTGTTCCCAGAAATTTCAAACAAACAGTCTTTTGTAGTATTTCAGTGCAGTGATGACAGGAGTTTCATTTCAGCGATGGAAGAGACTCCTATACTTCTGTGGAGCATAAAATGGTATAAACAAAAGGCAAGTAATAAATCAGACCCACGTACTTCTATACTTTCAATGTAGATTTTGCTGCTCATACTGGTATGGAATTCTTTATGGTGTAGTTTTCATGTGTGAAGACATTGTACTCCCTAGTGCCATTCCTCACTTTCCTGAACTGGACATGGATTCCAGTGAAAATGTGGTCGTTGAGCTTTGTTGGTTTTGTCATTGGAAAATGAAGTCAAGTAGGATTTTTTTGTCCTTGTTGTCACATCTGACAAAGGGCTTACAGGACAATTTATACTCTCAATTTTCATCCGTGTAGCCCCTTCACATCTTTGAAATGTTACGCTGATTTTAGAGTATGCTGATCAGAAACTGTTGAGACTTCCCCACGTTTTCTCATGTAATTTCTTGTATGCTTACACAAAGCCAAGCAGAGTAGAGCTTGGCTTTGTGTCAGGGCACAACATACAATAGTCAATAGTCAAGAAATAATGTTTTTGCCAGCTTACCCTTTAACTTCCTCTACTGTTTGGATTTTTTGCCTATGGTAGCATCACAATGAAAGTTTAGGTTGATTTTCATAGACTTGTAATTAGACCCAGAAATACTATGGGAGGGAAGCTAAAAGAAAAATATGAAATTATTTTTCCAGATGAGCTCTTTCAGAAGATAAGATGGAGTGTAAAGGCTGGTACTGGGGAGAGCTGTCAGGTTTTATAAAAAGCAGGCATTTGCATTAATAAAGATATAAAAATCTGAAATTAGACTCTTCCTCACTGGAAATCCTGACAGATGAACTTTGGGGCAACAAACTTCAGCTGTGTATGAGACAATTGGGAAAAGATAAGATCTTCAGACTTAGCCAAATCATTTTGACATGGCAGTTCTTCCACAAGCAGAGCACAAATGTAAGGTTCAGGCTAAGTCTTTTACTGCTGAATCAGGGAATATAAGTATTTTCACACTTCTTTTCTGGAAAACAGCAAAATGGGTTTCAGTAATTGCAAACATTACATACTTGTAGACTCAGCAATATATATACTCTATAGCCACCTTTTTATCCAAAGCATGATTCCCAGATCCCAGAAGACATGGCCCAAGGACAAAATCCCTAACCCACCCATACTCAGGGGACAAATTATAGTCTCTTAATGAAGGAAGAAGGTATGTCTCTTGCTTCTGTGGCAGCAGGAACTGTGAGTGTGCCTAGTCCTTGTAGGGGCACCTCCTCTTGTGTTCTTTTCCTAGAAGGTTCTTTCAGCTTCAAACGCTAAGTTGTGTCCAGTTATCTTCAGTCAGAAGCTGATCTGTTGGATGTAAATAGGGGTGATAAAAGGGGGTAAAATACTAATTGGCAGAGTTTAGGGGGATGAGGATGAATTATTCCCTGGTCTTGTGTGACAGTGTGAAGAACGAAAAGATGATTTTTGGAGGTATTAGTCATTAAAAAATGCAACCCTGCAAGAACTTTGGGATGTATTTACTCTATGGAGACAACCTGTCACTAGCAAACTATGCACTTTGCTCACCAGGAACCTATTGTTGCAGCAGATGTTGCAGGTAGATTGTCACCCATTTGCCAAGTTGTTTTGTATGATCTCTAAATCATTGCAGGCCATCTATTTGAAAAGCGTTTGTGGAGGAACCATAATGTGCTTTCATGGTAATGTAAAATGCATTAGAAATGAATTGCATGATGCTTACCTCTCAAATTACAGCAAAGACAATGACAACCATATGTGCAAATGCAAATTATATATAAAAATATCACAGATGAATCCCTGAGCTGTAACACTTGTTGTTCATTTCTATAAATATTAACATATCAGGATTTATTTTGACATACCACTAAGATAAGTGCTAGAACTGACAATAATAATGTATAATTTATGTCCTTCATATTACCTTAACATCACTGTGCTTACATTATTGCATAAATTAATTTAATGTTTCTGACATGCCGAAGATTATTCAAGCATTTGTTCTTTTGTCTTCTATGGGTTTCTGTTGCTGTTTTCCAAATTACAGAATATTATTATACTCTAATGTTTATTTTATGGTACATACAATTCATAAAGTCACTTTAAAGTTCTGAAAGCTTTTATTTAGCACTCAGATAAACATGTGTTGTTATATGATGTGGAAGGAGCATTAAAGCTTTTGTATATTAAATAACTTTATGCTTGTGATGCAAATTGACAATAGCTGAGAAATGCAAAGCTCAGGATAAGTTGAATCTGCAGCTTGTAGTGTTAAGGTACTTAGGAAATATATCGTTGGTACTTGGTGTGTGTGTGAGTGAATCTCTCCCAAATACACGTAAAAATTTGTAGCTTTAGCTAAAACTCTGTTGGAATTTTTCAGTCTGAACCACAGTCCTCTCATTACCTGGCTGGTCCATATGATAAGTTGTACATAATCAAGTGTACATTTTCATATGGCCACCAAACACAAAGTTATGTGCTTGTTGCATCCCACTCGTTATGCTGGAGCTTTGCTTCGCACTGGAGGTAAGAATTTAATTTTTTATTTCATAGAAAAAATCCCCCAACAAAAGAAAGAATATCCTCTAAGAATTGACAATTAAACCCTTTAATTTCTCTTCATTTAATAGAAATGAAAAGTAGTTCCCTTTGGGGAAAAACAAAACAAAACAAAACAAGCCAAAAAAAACCCAAACCACAATAAGCCAAAAAAAACCCCAAGAAAACCAAACAAACCAGAAACATCTGTATCCTCTCCTCTGTCTCAGATTGTTTCAACAATGCATACTTGGAGGCATTTTAAACACTCAGTAGCTGTTAGTTACAGTTGTGCATCTTCACTGAATCTGTAGAGAAGTGAGTCTAAGAAAACCAAGTTGTTCACAACTTGGCCGAGGCTGGTAGCCTGAAGAACTTCAGGTGGAGGATTCACACTGTCCCAGGCAAGTACCACCCTTTTCTTTGGGCTAAAGGGAGCACAGCATCACCTTTGGCTGTGACAGCTCCAGGGTAGGAAGGACAGAATACACACAGCAAGAGTCTTCACTGGTAGGTTATTTGAGCTGCTTCTCTTGGTCTTTAAAGTCTTCATCTGTACAATGTGGTGGTCTTATGTGCTCGCCCCAAAATCCAGAACCACTGTAAGCCTCATTTCTAACCAACTATTGGTTATAACCAGCTATTGGTGTTTTTAGCAAGTTAGTGAATGTCCTCTAAAATGAATAAAAATCATTCAATACCAATACTAGATCACAAATCATTAGAAGAATCACAGGCTTGCTTCTTGTGCTTTTTTTGCTGCTTTTGTTTGTATACTAAATAACTGTGGAGCTTCTCTGACAAAACAGTACAGAAAGGCAGAGCTAAGGTCAAGATTATGTGTCAGCAATTTAGAAGAGGCAAATACTAATATATGGACATTTAAATAAAGCAAAATCAAAGAAAACAAACACTAGAAAGATCCAGTAAAGATTTGGACACTTGAAATCTCATTGTAGCAATCAATTTGTAGGCACCTGATCCTCAAGGCAGAATACATAACTGTAAATTATATCTCTGTCTTTTCTAGGTAATGACTGAGGAAAGTTAATTTGCTGAAAAAAAACTCCCTTTAAAATAACTTCTTTGTGCAGGGACCTGCTAAACTCTGGAGACACAGAAGGTTGTTTTCTAACATCCCACAGCTCTCCCAGTATACGGTCCTAGGAGATGGGCAGAGGCTTCCATCCATCAGGGCCCCCCAGTGCAGGATGTACATCCAGCTGCCTTTCAGCGTTAGTGGAGGGCTTGCACTCCTGCCAGCTGATGTGTGAACACACAGCTCATCTCCTGGGAGATCACCCTGGTCATGGCAACAAAAATTCCACTGTCCAGGCAAGTGCAGTCCCTCTATCCCTATGCCCCTGTGCAGAAAAAGAAGCAAGATGCTTTGCATCAGAGCTGAATTCTGTGTCTTGTGATGGGAGATATCTGGGGTTTAATAGTTTCTCTTAAGGAATGCTTTTGTACTTTACCTGCAATGATGTGTCTGCAATAGGAGGAAAAAGAAATCCTCTTCTAAATTGCTTTTTATTAACTGGCTGACACACAATCTATTTCTTGAAGAAATCTCACTCAAGACTTTTATTCCTTCTCCAGAAATCTGGTAGAAACATGTTGCAATTGGTTGGTTGAGGACATTAGTAATCAAGAGATCAGTGCTGTGCTGAGGGACTGTTAAGGAAGCAACCTCTTCTGGGTGTTTGCAGACTGCCTCTGATGCTGCTGAGCGTGGAGCCTCTCTCAGGGTGCTGCCTGTGCCACTCCTGATGGTGGCTGACACAGAACAAAGTGCCCTCTTGGAATTTAATCGGTGCCCATGTATCTGTATACGAAACCAAACCAAGAAGCAGGCATCCTCAAAGGATGCTGGGGATTATAACTCCACAATACTCTGGTCATTAGGAGTTCCACTTAAATGACAGATTTAGATGTTCAGCGTAAATCCCAAGGACACAACACTTTTAAAAGGTAGTGTATTTTGTGGTTGTTTAAATCAGCTATATAAAGGAGCATTAAAAACAATCTTTCAAGGGCAATCATTCAATATTTTAATACAGTCCTTGTTTTCCCCATGTCAAATGCTTGAGAAGCTGAAATCTTACCTGACAGTTTGCTATTTTCACTGGAAAATGCTCTTAGCAGTGGTAGGAAATAGAATATTCCTAGTCTTTTGACTGATTTTGATGTAAACTAGTCCCTTTATGATTGGTCTTTCTGCCTTACCAGGAGGAACAGTACCATGTTGTCTTATACTACTGTAGGTTAGGGGTGGAGGAGTTATTAAAAAAGTCAAAACACTGCCCTGCAGGTGCTGACATGGAGCAACATCTTTAGAATTTTACTGGTGAAGAGGTACAGGGGAGGCAGTTAATCCTGTAGCACCTAACTGCAAAAGTTGCACTCTGACCAAAGCAGAAGAGCTTCTTAAATGTGCGGTGGGAGCTGTCCTGGCTGATATCAGGTTCGGCTTCAGCAGCAGAAATTGTTTCCCTCAGAAAAAAAGAGAGATCCTAGTTTGAAAGAAAACTACAGGCAAGAGGCAATAATGCTCGAGAAAGAGAGCAAAACTAGTTAGGGGGTGTAGGTACTACTAGATTAATGCTTTAAAGCATAACTTCAGCAGCATATCAGAAATGGCACGCTGCAGAAGTCCTTTAAGATGAGAAAGGAGCAGCTGGGCAAAGGCCATAAGTAGGTGGTGGAATTGCAGGAAGCTGAGAGCAATCGCCAGCAGAGGTGTCAGCTGCAAGCCACAGCTGAGCCCAGAAGCACAAAGACTTCCTGGAGAGATGGTGAGAAAGGAGGCAGGTAGTGGGACAACTCAACTTTATCTTAGTGTCCTATGATCCTCCTACAGCCGGCAGCCAGGACAAGAAAGAAATGCAAGAAAAGGAGTAAATGTGGTGGGTGTAGCCTTCTGGGAAAAGGATAGGAGAGAGAGGTGGCTGGAGTGGTCGGGATGCCAACGAAGCAGACAGAAAGGAAGCATCTCTGCTTCAATAAACAACTTTTAGCCATGGCAGTAAAAAAGGTGGTGTGAGGTATGCAAAAGTCCACATTAAGAAGAGTCCTAATACTAACTTCAGGATGCTGCAGGCAGTGCTGGAGGAGGCAGGTAAGTTTTCTGTTTGGCTGGTTGTTTTGCTGGTTATCATTGCAGTCTCTGAGAGACCAAGGTGCACACGCGTGGGCAAACTACTGTTAGCCTGAGACCAAGAGAGTGCCTGTGTTTGAAAGTCGCTGACTGTAGAGCTGTAAAAGTCTGTAACACCAGTGATCCCTACTCTGGACGCAGCTGTACTGGCAAAACTAACTCTCAAGAGAGAAATTAGCTACGTTGGCAAAAACTCAATTTTGCTGGTAAAACCACATCTATGCTAGGGCCCTTTGCCAGCACAGCTGTGTTGGTTGCAAATCCCATGTCCTCGCACCCCTGGCTTTCTGCTAGCAAAAGTTTAGTGTAAGATTTGCCTCAGAAAGAAAATAATAGGGAGATTCACTTGTGTTTATTCACAGCTACTCAATTTAATACAGACAGTAAGGAAAAATCTCCATAAACTATTATTCAGTCTCTGTTTAGAGCTTTTCTCACTTGCATTTCTTAAATGTTGATTTTTATTTTGTGTTGAGCACTTTAATACCAAATCATCAAAATGCAATCTGGTAACCTGAGCCACATTTACAGCTTCAATGCAGCACTGCCTCATTCTGTGCTGAACCACAGTTCTTTGATAAAAAACATGATAAAGAGCTACATTGTACAAAACGCTGTACGGCCAGCTGCAAATATTCCAGGGCTATCCAGTAGTAAATAGCATGAAGTACAGAATGTGTGGAGGCTAATGCTCTCATTCATTCCTGGAGATAGATATATATATA
>NW_008596732.1:36817-40438 GCF_000691845.1 Merops nubicus | reverse complement strand
ACCAGTACACCTAAGAACCATGATTGGATTTACTTTGCAGGGGAGTCGCCTACAATTTTTTTATTTTACTTCTTTGTGTGGTCCAGTTGTCTTTCTTCAGCTAGTGTTGAAGCCTCAGCATTGATTTTAATGTGCTTGAGAACAACGAAAGCTCACCACAAGACCAGCTTAGAAGGTGCTTTACTGTGAGTCTGCCATTACAAGGCTTTCTAGGCTTAGTGAAATATGAACATGGAAGTTATGATACAGCTTCTGTGGATTTGCATTTAAGTAATTGTAAAATTATCTCTAAAGAGTGGAATTTATAGAATTTCTCAGTAATATTTGGACTGCTGTCACAAGTCCCTCACTGAACTATGAAGGTGCCCTATTGACACTAATATAGTCTGTCAACTCTTTGGCTTTCCATGGACATAGTGTGTGTGTCTGTTGTGATGCTGTTCATTTCCATTAAAGTGAGCTGGAAATTAGAAATGCACAAGGCTAACTAAGGATAACTACAAAAACTTGTGATATTCACATGGCAGTATTTCAAAATGTCAGGGAAGAAATTTGTGTCAATACAATTTGGGAGTGAATAAATTCCTAAGCCTAACAATCTTTTCTCTATTTAGTCTTGTGTTTGCAAGAATTCTAAAATTGCACCCATTTGTAGGCTTTGCTTTCTTAAATGGAAAAGCACAACCTTTTCGAAACCTTTCCCAATCATTCCCCTTCAAAATAAAGGAACAACCACACACATCTGGTCTGACATATCAGATTCCAATTTAATGTCATTCAAATGGAGATAAGTGCTGAAGGCAAAAGTGTTTAGAGAAAGAATACAAATTCAGCTTTGCTATATATACTTTCCACTTCTGTCTATAAAACCTGGAACATGTAATTTATTATAGCTCTTGTCTATTCAGAATTAAGTGCCACCTTTATTTGAAATAGATTTTACCTCATTGAGAATAAACATTTCAGAAATTAGAGACTAATTTACATCTTGCCCCACCATCCTGTTTATACATTTATTTAAATTGACATTGCAGCTGAAGCACTCTTACTCTTAATCAAGCAAGGGTTTACTGGCATTGCTGGCATTTGCTAATACTTCAACCTTTGATGGGTGCTAAAGATTTGGACAGAAAAAACACACAGCAAGTTTGGAATTTTTAGAAAATAGAATTTTTTTAATAAAAATAAGTAATGCCTCATACTATTAACGATTTGGAAATCATTAAAATACGTGCAGGAAAATCAAAAGCCTTCATAGCATCAGTGTTTCCCTTGGAAGTTTATGCATTATGCTTGGTAAATCAGTGACCTTGTCAGAATGTCCTTTTAGGTTTCTGTAGAAAAGTGCTGAATGCAGACATAATACCATCTCTAGTTTCCTTCCATTTCGACAATGGAAAATGCATATGAAGAAGTTCTCTTTGGTCTGACTAACATGATTTTCTGCAGTGGTAGCTAATTATCAAACTCCTAGTTTTGTTGGGAAAGAACATAATTGGAAATTTGATAGGTAATGTAATAAATGATATCTTGTTTCTGGGATCAATTTAACTCATGATTCACAGTAAGAGAAAAATACAAAATTCCAAGAGGTATTTGAACTAAAGGGTTTGGGTTGCACTTCTTATGGAAATGTACTGCAGGTTAATAATTTAATGCAGTGCAACCAAGTATTGCAGTGTGCAGACACAGACAGGCATTTCTGACTTGTAGTCTAACGCAGGCACCGATAACTCAATGACTCTGTGAATGTGGGCACATGTGTGTTGCAGTGAACAGTCTGTGAAGAACTCTTCTAGAATTTAGAGTTATGATTTATTAAGTAAGACTTTCAGACACAGACTTTTCAATTACCACATATGGACATTTTAATGAAGTACTTGGCACTGGTGTTTTGATTCTTAGCCTCGATCTGCTGCTTTACATAGCCTAAGAACAACTGGATATGATTCAGATTTCTCATGGCAGTTTCGCTGTACGTGTGGGACTATCTTTGGCAAATGGTTGGAGTCTCAGAAAAAACAACAATGCTTAATCTGGAGACTAGTGAAGCCAATGAAAGGTTTTGGGTTTTTTTTTTTTTTTTTTAATTTGGAGGATGAACTTTCCTGCTTTATTCAAGACTTCAAGTGCAAAAATAAGTCCATTTTGGTCAAAAAGATATCATTATTCTGTGTGCACAGAAACAAACGAGCTCCCAAATACTAGCATCTGGTCTAGAACCTTGGCTGGCTTTCATAGATTCATGGGTAGATTAAATATTTGTTTAGACATTCCCCCTCCATGTAGTGCCTGAATTGACTAAGTCAGAACAAGGATTTTGGAGGGAACCTGTCTGAAAAGTCAAGTATGCAGAGAAGTTTAAAAACATATTTCCTATGAATCATATTTGTTAAATATCCTACATCAGCACTTCATCCTTAAAGCAGCTTCAGGTGAATGATCACACAGGAAAGTATTTTGATTTTCTTTTTTTTTTTTAACACTCTGCAAGGCATTAAAAAAATTGATTTTGGTAAAAGAAGTTGTGTTATTAAGATATTTTCAAACATTTCGAGAAGCAGTGCTGAGAGCTGCATTGCCAGCTCAGTCAAACCTCTGTTATTTGCTGTTATCTCCACGCATGTTTACAGCAGCTGACATATGAAAAAGCTTGGAAATAATTTGAGCTTGGAGGCTATGAAACAAACCCATTTTGGATCTGAATCTGGCTGTCAAGTCACTTCATTGGGTTAATCTGACACAAAATGAAAGCACCCAAATGAAAGAAAGTTTTGGCAAGCCCCAAAAGATGGGCACACATCTGCAAGGCAAGTGATTAGCTTAGTGGTGTCCTTTCAAATGTCACCCAGGAAACCCCTCCCCCACTCATACAGAAACTAGTCCTTTTTGTTCTTCAGATGTTTATTTACAGGATTATAATGGGGAAATGGAGGAGAGAGGGCTTGGTACTTTGATGATAGTGAAAGTCTGTACGCCCCAAAGGTGGTAAAGGAGATAAGCATTATAGGATTAAAAGCGTATGACAAATTTGTGTTTCAGTTGAAGACACCATTTCAGCTTGAGATTTCCCTTTGGCTGTCAAAGTAGGAGATTTATCTAATATATTCTACAAAGGATAAAAATCAGAGAAGTGGGAGGTTTTTCACTGAGATGTGATTGATTGCCTTTGGAACACAAAGGGGGGAATTGTGTGCTAGGGGGTGGTGCTGCTCCTCTGCAGATGTCTTGTGGTCTCATGACTTACTGCCACGGTTTGGAATCAGGGCAGCCCCCAAAACCATAACAGACGCTCTCTCCCCTCCCCCCACCCCTGAAAGGGAAAGGGAATAAGAGAGAGAGAGAGACTTGTTGGTTAGAAAAGAACAGGAAACAGTTTTACTACTACCACTAGTAATAATAGTAAAAATGATAATAAATGAGGCTATGTACAAATATATACAAAGTTAGTCCCGAACCCAACTCCTCCCGATGGCAATACGTCACAGTCACCCCCAGCGGTGGAGAAGCCCCCCAGGGAGGGGGTCCCAGGCTGGACTTGGCCACAGACAGTGACTGGGCATGGGAGCTGGGTTCTGGAACTCAGTTCAGGAACACAGGAGTTGAGATCACAGACGGGAT
>NW_008596732.1:0-36798 GCF_000691845.1 Merops nubicus | reverse complement strand
AAGGAGCAGGCAGCCCGCAAGCAGTAGCAGGGGGAAGAAGAGAAGAACGGAAGGGGCAACGGAAGGCCTGCCCCTCCTGATCCTCCAGCTTCTATTGGCTGTGCTGGCGGTGGGATGGAATACCACATTGGTGAATCTTGGGGTCAGTTATTCTGTCTGCTCTTCCCTGCAGGTGCGGGGTACTCTCTGCCCCGCTCCGTGTGGGATCCAAGCTCAGCAGTGGCCTTGGTCTGCATACCAATCCCTGGCAGTAACTCCAAACATGAAGTCTTATCACTGCTAGAGCCAGATAGTTTATGAAAATGTTGCTAACTCAGACAGAGCAGTCAATTAGAAGAACTTTAGCTAAAAAGTACAATCACAGAGCAGAACAAGCTCTATTTACCCCAAACCAGGACACGTACACTATGGCTTATATTTACGTATGGCCTCTCAGGCACAGGGGAGCAGAACAATATATATTAAGAAGGAAATGAAAAGATAATTGGGGGTTTGACTCTACAATCTCTGCAAAGCTGCTTGCTAGATGTAAAAATGTTCTTTCTGCTCAGTATCTTGCTTACTGTTTGAAAAGAGCAGAGGAAGCAGAATAGGGAGAGAAATGATGGTTTAAAGAAGATCAGGAAGTTGAAAAACTGAGGACTGAAAATATCACCTTAATAACCTTGGTTATTCTCTAAGATTAGGGTTTTTTCTTTGTTTGTTTCATGGTAACTACGAATGGCCACAGGAGAAATCAATGCTCCCTGTTTCTTTAGAGCAAACCATCATCCTACTCCTGAGTTATGAGCACTGAACATCAGTCTCACTGGGACACTGTGCTCGTGTCACACCTACTGCAGCAAAAGCTGTTGAGCTAGAGCAGTTTTTGAACAAACTTGCCTATGTTTGGCAAGGTGAATTATTGTGTATAGGCTGTGACCAGGTTTTAAAAAAAGATACACAAGAAATACTCTGTATCGTGTGTCCTCAATTTCCAATGCCTGCAAGAAAAGAAGGCACATGTTACGAGCTGCAGTAGTTCAGCAGATATCAGTGGACTCAGTGGACAGTATACAAAGTGGGGACTTATCTTGCCCAAATAAATTTTGACTTGAGCTTGGCTCGTTGCTCTTCAGTATCACAGGCAGAGGCTGTGGGAAGAAGCAAGACAGCAGCATAGATGCACTCCACATCCTGAAAATCCTTGTGCAGTTTGTATGTGAATGTGAACAAGCAACTTTTGGAGGTTGCTTTCCCAAGCTCTGTTTTCACAGGTAGGAAAGTGGGTTTTGCCCCTTACACAATTTATGTTGTTAACAACAAGAAAAAAGGAAACAGATCCTGGGAAAGAGCTGTAAAAAATAACTTCAAAAAAATCACTGAGTTTGTTTTACTCTTAATCAGGGCAAGCCCACATGCAACTAATGGTGCATTAAAAATGAAAGTAGTAAGCAGTTTCTTCTGTCTTACTCTGAAAAAAAAATTATATTTTGTTCCACACTGAACATAATAGCTCATGTTGGTATTAAATTCTACAATTATTTTTGCAGATTTTCAGTTTACAGAGGTAGTAGGAAAGGAAAGAGGCAGATTATTGGTAGATTTCCCTAACTGGTGACAAATCCTACCTAAAAATTAGGTGAATTTTTTTTTTTTTCTGTAGAGATTTATTTATCATAGTATATTACCTTACTTCACCACTACAGAGTCCATTGCAGACCTTCCCTCATTCTCTGGTTTATGTGGCAGACCACCATTTTGCTTACAATGACATACTGGAGCTCTAGATTCACTTGAAGATGGATACCTAGTTATTTGATATAGTACAACTTAAGCCATGATCAGTAAAAGAAAATAACAATCTGTCCATCACAGTGGCTACAGCATTTACAGGACAAAAACATACCTAAACCATTTAAGAGAAAGGAACGTATGTCCCCAAACACACTAGATAGAAATAATCAGATAAAGGTATTTCAGGAGAAATGTGTAAGTTTTTTTAATCGCTCTTCCTTTAGATATTTTTTCCTGCTTCATTTTCTTTGTTCTCTGCACTGGGTATCTTGTTCTTTCTGTCTCCTGTTTCATTTCACTTGTTTTTACTGGATGAAATGGGGCAGGGAAAGATAGTGGGGTAAAATAAGAGGTTTTAATTTCCATGAGCATTACTTTGTGTCTTAACGGGGGCTCTTAGTGGATTTTTGCAGAAATTTTAAGCTCCTTTTAATGTTATCCTTTAGGGAGAAAGTGTGTTCATGAACTGTTACAGAAAACAAGGAAATATTTTGAAACATTACATCCTGACTGTGAATTTCACTTTGCCTATTAATGTTACATATGCAGCCTTCCTGAGGAAATTTAATAGTGGTTGTTTGGAATGTCTTTGCTTTTGTGGAGCAGACTGAAATATCTGGAATGGGAGCCCTAACACATGGTCAACATTTTCTGAAACTTCTGTCCCTATATGTCAATCAAGATTACTAATATTTTCGAGACTTTTATGATTAACACAAAGGCTGACAGAATAAGCGCCAGGCAGAGCTGTGAACATGTAAGTGAAAAAGACAAGTCCTGCCAGGGCAAGTCTATAACAAAAGGTGAACTGGTTTCATGGAAAACCCTTAGAGAAGAACTTAACTTGCATCTTATTCTTTTAAAAACAGAAAAGCACATGCTTTACTTTCTCTGTTTTTAATGGAAATACTGATATTCTCTTTTATGGTTGGTGATGATATAAAGACCCTAAATATTTTAAATTCCACTTTCTACAAAATTTCTTAGAAAACTTGTTATCTTGGTTTATTTTGGAACAATTTTTTAAAGTTATCTATGGGGTTCACAAATTTCAAGAACTGAGGAGACAACTTTTTTATTTTTTATTTATTTATTTTTTTAATCAAAACAGGTTTTTTGAGGATGTGTTTTGAAACTCCCATTTCCAAGAAATAGAGTTTAATAAACACCAGGCTTATTACTGCTTCTGGAACAAGAATGTACAAATCGCCCAGACCCTATTCTGCACTTAGCAGGTGAGTTGGAGACTGACGTGTAAGCTGAGTTGACATGGACAGCTCCATGTCAAAATTCAGTAACTAACTGGCTGTAGTGTGCTTTGAGTTCTAGACCTGAGACAGCACCAAGAGGCTGTGTGCAGCTTTGCGTGTGGATGGGATAAATAAATTAGTGCACTAAGGCGTACCTGTCAGCTCTTGAAAGCTGCACTGTAAACAGAAGGCCTTGTTGAGGAAGAATACATTTTTAAGTGCTCTTAGAAGTCACTGGACTGGAAGAGCTTCACTGAGGAAGAGAACAGGGAGCTTTGGAGGGCTGTAACACAAACAGGTGTCACTTTCATATGTCTTCAGATTCACACCTCAGTAGTCTTTTTTTTTGCATAAGCTTGTGACCCTGATGCAAATAAAAAGCTAGACTCAGAGTCTGATTCTTGACTAATGCCTTAGTAACTACAGTTAATTTTACCTTCTTCAGTGACAAAATAAGTATCTTTGAAACAAGTACATACTGAATCCAGCAATTTATTCTTTTGACTGATGCTGATGCCAAATCTGACAACGTGTTGACTTACTGCTGGGGGAAGGGAGTATTAAAAAAACAACCCTGTAAGGAAATAATACACAATCAGAAAACAAAACTGCAGCAACAGACACCTGCTGTTATTAACCAGCAAAAAGCCATGGCTGAACTTGACTTCACTATCTCCAACTATACAGACTCAAGGAATTTCAACAAATCAGCTATGGCTGTAGAGAGATATCAACCTCTCTGTCAAATATCCTCTCGTATTCCATCTATAGGGCTTTGCTTTCATGTCAAAACTAACACTGTGACCTGCACAAAGGAAGCATACATATGTATACAGGGCCTTCCTGTGTGTTGATACACAGATTTTGCCAGCAGCATTTGCCTCAGGTCAAAGAACTCCTGTGTGGTTTCTGTCCTCTTGAGAGTGTCTCCACTGTGTGCTTCCAGAATCAAAACTTTACTTGCTCCTGGATGGCAGAGCAAAATGCAGCAGTGAAATAATGGAGCCTAGAGAAATAAGTATGGTATTAGGGTTTAGATGGTCCTGAGGAGCTGTTACTTAATGCAATTCGTGCAGAGCCCTGTGGTTGTTATTACAGCTCAGAGTCTTATACCAGCTATACAAGGAAAGAAGGAAAAAAGGGGATGTATGGCTTAGGACAACATTTAGAGTATGGTGGAGAATGTAGATTTATGCCTTGGACACTTTCCATTTCACTGTCACACAGTCAAAACACCGAGGAACCCATTGACAAGGAGAGCAGGAAGGAAACAAGTGACTTCGTATTCACCTTTTAACCAGCTTACTAAATGTCTCTTCTTGTAAGAGCTACAGAAACAAGTTTGGAATCAGGGCTTTCATATTAAGAGAGAAAAGACAGTTTAGGTTTCATGACCACTGCAGACATGGATGGTTAAAAGCCAGTTATACTTGTTTCAATGCCCTTGTTCTCTTCCCAGGTCTCCACTAGATGAACTAAAGCATGTTAGAGCACTTAAATTTACACTATCTCTGCTGCCCCAGGGTTGAATTGCTCTTCTGGTATATCTGCTCCTCCTTTACCATGAGAATGTGCCGAATTCAGCTATCAAGTTTGCAAGTCATAGGATAAGTGACAGAAATTTTTCAGTTTTAATATTATTTTCGACTCTGCAAATGGGAGTTTCTAAGTGAAACTAACAGAACAGCAAGCTTTTTTTTTTTTTTTTCTCCTTCTGTGGTGCAGAGAATGAATTCCACTAAAATGCATGTATGCAATACATACAAAGATTCTGCTATTGATCTTAATGTACTTGTTCATGTGGAATATGATATAATAACCTTAAACAGGAAACATGACATGAGTAATGCTAAAAAACTAGTTTAAAAAGGGCAAAATGTACCATTTCGGACTTTCTTCTTACTGTATATGTGATTTACATTGAAGTTAATTTGAGGCTTTTGCTGATACCAGACCTGTGAACATCATTGTATGAAAATCTAATACTACATAATGTCAGTTAATAGGATGGGAACACTGCATTGTGTTAGACTCTCCCAGGGAAAGTCACATCATGTTAATGTCTAAGAAGATGTTGCAAAACCATCTAGCTGCACACTCTCTTCTGTGCCTTGGCCACACTTTGCCTCCCACAAACACATTCCTTCAGACCAACCTGCTTGCACAATGCGTGCTATTTAACTCCAATTCTACCACTACAGCAAGAAATCAGAACTGGATGTAATTCACCAAGCACAGATACCAAATAAAAGGGTCAGCCAGATCACACAAGTAATACAATATGGAGAGAACTACTTCAGAGGAAATCTTGTATCTCAGACAGCACAGAAACTTTACCTATTCTCAATTATTTTTGGGGTTTCTTTTGTACATTGTTAAGGCTTATTTATTATACTTAGTGTCAACTAAACACATTATTTTCCCAAGAGGACTGTCTCACAGGGTGCATTGCAGCCTGGATAGTGTTTCCTGACTGTGGAGAGCATTCGCTACTGATGAGCTATGTATGTTGCGTACAGATAGTAGATACCATTAAAAGTGGAAAAAAAAAAAAAAAAAAAAAGTAGTGTTTGTAAATCTAACATCTGTATTCTATTTTATGGTAAAAACCACAGAGACCTCTTTTTATGCTGGAAGTCTCTAAGTTGGATCTTTGGGTTAGTAAATCAATAGACCTCATGGCTTTGACTTGATGTGGCAAGACCATGCCTTGCTCTTTGGTCATTGTGTCGGCCTGATAGGGGATGTGGTGGGAAAATAATGACATTTGTCCTGTGAGCCTGGAGACATCAAGAAGCAGGAAGGGAAGGGAATCCTGTAGCTCATGTCAGGATCCAGAAATCTAGACACAGCACTGTATACAGATATGAGATATTGGATTAGCAAGGGTATTTTCTTCTATGCCCCTGTAGAGCACTCTTTTCCTCTGTTCTGTCCATTCTGGTTGTGAGTTCCATTTATTCCAAGTTTCCTTTTTTTGTACACTTAGGTGAGTAACAGTCAGGAGGTCTTCAAACTTGATGTGTTTTCTATAGCACAGTGAATGATGGAGTTGTCAGCATGCGAATGTGTATATATGCTGGCAATTCCCATTTTGAGTTTAAAACATTCATGCTAGAGCAGATGACCTGGGAATCAGCAATTTTACATATATATAAAGATAGATTTTTTACCACGACTTCAGAAAGGAAGCAGTTCTGGAAGTTGTTTTCAGTGACGTGTCCATACTTGACTGCAGAGTACAGATAAATTCACTAAGCTCTTATTCGAATTTCTCCATGGAAAGATCTCTCAGCAAACACTGAAGATATATGGCAGTATTAGCATGTGACCTGGTGACAGATGATACAGGACATAGCTCTGAGGTGGTTAGATTGTTTTTTGTGTCACAAATCCACTGCTTCATGAAGGATATGAATATCTGCTTAGTTTATTGCAAACTAAGGTTAGGATTTTAATCTTTCTAACATTAAAATGAAAAATCCCCTTTGACTGACTCCTTCTCTCTGAGAAGAAACTCCTTCTCAGGGGGAAATCTTGTATAAACACTGAGAAATTTTGTATCTCATAGTTGCAAGATTCTCAGAATAAAGCCTTTTAATGGTAAGTCTGACAGAGCTTTAGCTACAGCACAGTGGTGCTGCCAAATTCAACTGACACACATGGCTGCTTTCCTGTGGCAGTAAAATTGATGCTTTAAACAAGTCTTACAAGGGGATTTCTCTGCTAATTGCAGAAATAGATAGCATGTGCCTTGAGCAGCCATTATTCATTTGACAGTAATTTTTCTTAAACTGTAAGTGGCATTCTGTTTCAATAGTGCTCAAATGCCTGATATTCCCACAAGAAATGTTAAAACTCTTCTATTAAGGAAATCAATGGCTTGTGCAATCCGGCTTTTAGAACTGAAATTACGTGAGGTGGTGTGTGTTTGGCTTCTTTTAATCAATGAATTTCATACAGAGAGGCAAATACCAGAACTTGCTTTCAAAGCCCTCTTTTTCTCCTTTTTAGAATATTTCCTGTGCTGTTAGCATATGCTGCTATTTGGCCTGGACAAATTATTTCAAATATAGGAAGCAAAACCATCCATGTTAATTTGTTTTTTAAGTGAATTTTGTCAGGGGAAGGAAGGTGATACCCTGATGAAAAAATGAATATGTCCTACTCTGCATATAGGATGCTTTTCATGGAGTTGTTGGATCCCAGGAGGAGTAAGATCAGCTACCTTGGCTTCTGAAGGCTTCCTTAGTGGTAGGAGAATCCTGTGTGATGTGGGGTGCTACATCAGCTCTCAAGAGGAAGCTCAGATTTTCTGCCCTTGTTTTTCAGGCTTCTGAGTTGCCATTGCCCAAAAGACATATTCAAAACCAAAGTGATGCAGATCACATTTTGTGTCCTCCATCCTTTAAAATCTTTCTGCTCCATTGTCTTGTGTGACGAGCTATTACTTTATCTGTGTTAAGAATATGAAATCTGGGTTCACTGTAGATTGCTTGCTGAGCTCGGGAGAGCTCGGCAATTAAGTGAGCAGATAGAACATTAAAAGTTTTAATGCACATTAAAATCCAGCTAACAAAGAGACTTTTTAAATTTTGTCTTCCCAATAAAAAAAGGAGAGGACTTAATGTGAGAGAGGCATAGAGTTGAGATAGAACTGTCAAAATCTCTGTGAAACACTGAACTGCTCTTCTATCAAAAGCATGAGATGCATGTAATATAATTAAGATTAATCATAAATGATAGTTCAGTAAATTAAGAAAGAGAAAACTTGCATAAGAAAGCACTACAGGAGAGTTAAAAGTTACATGAAAGAAAAGGATTTTGAGACAGTAACCACTGTCTTTTCATGAAAAATGCTTTATTGTTTGATCGTCTAGCCAACTTAAAATACACACTTAAATTAACACTTGAATCATTGCTTGAGATCTCATAGGGAAAAACTCTTATGTACAATAATCAATATCATCAATATGAAGAATGATTAAATTGACTTCAATATAGCACTAGGGAGAAATCTAAACAGTTTAGAATTTTGTATAGTGAATAGTGAAATGCTGCATTTTGGGGCTCCTGGAGAAAATGTTATTAACTGGAAGTGTTAGGATTTCATGTGGCAACATCCCCTGTCTGAAATCAAGACTAATTAAATTATGATTACTTACAACAATAAGAAGTAATTAAAAATAGATTAATTATTTTTTGCTACATCACATAGAATAAAAGCTTCATGTTGGAATGGCTCTAGCAATATCAGTTAATCTTTAGCATTAAAAGTCTGAAAAAAGATCCCATGGTATGAAATCTCTGAAACAGGGTTTATCTTAAAGTAGTATTTCTGTGAAAGAAAACTAGCTGTTAATGTGAGTAACAATTCCTATGCCTGCTTGAAGTTTCCCAGATAAAATGGTACAAATTAATGAATGCGGCAAGAAAGAAATATTTTGGTTTAATTTAGAAGAGTATAAGTTGCTAAACTCAAATTTCTACGGATCCATGCGAGGATGATAAAGAGAAAGAAAGAAGCAGAAAATCTGAGGAAAAAGACTGCTATGTTATGCTTGAATGTCTAAGCTTTCACCTAACTGAAGGCAAATATAGAACAATACATATCTCAGAAATCTCAAAAGAAATTATGGAAAATAAGTAAGAAATGATGGGAAAATGTATTTTAAAGCCTGACTTGGCAGATGGTTATCTAGACGTGTCCTGCATCTGTTTAATCTGCCTTTTACAGTCACACCTGCCAAGTGAACCCAAAGTCCTTTTTGCAAGATGCCATACAACAGGAACAGAAGGATGGTCCTTGTCCTAGAAAGCTCATAACTGGAGCATAGAAGAAGAGAGGCTCTAGGTTAACTGTTCAAGTGTATTGTGCTAGTCTGACAAAAAATATTAGGGCAATTTAGTGTGAAGTCTTGCAGTGGTGGCCACCAGAATGTCTGTTGTAGTCAACAGTCATGAAAGACAAGAATAGCTAATATGGGAAAGGTTAAAATCCTAGAAGTAGATCTCTTTGATCAATACATCAAGAAAGGCTTTAAAATTAACACAATATCTGCTGAATGGAAATGAACATCTTTGAATTCACTCCCTTCTGGAAGCCATGTCCCTTCCTCAAACATCTGCTTGAATTTTCAGAAACAAAGATCCCCCCTTGTACTATTCTTTCCTTTTGGGAGCCAAAGGAAAGGCCAACAGGAAAAATCAAGGAAACATAGAATACCTTCTCTTTACAACAAATTCTGTGGAAAGCTCTGAGAAAAATACAAACATTGCTTTTGATGAGATTTACGAGCAAGATTTTTTCCTATTTTAAAAAGAATAAAATTGGGTTTTGGTTTTTTTTTTTTTTTTTTTTTTTGTTGTTGTTGTCTAGCACATAAAATCATGTATTTTGGCAATGACTGAGACTCTGAAATTTATATAGTTTAAAATGTTTTTCATTAAAGAGTCTCTGTCCTTAGAAGACAGACTTCCCACAAGCCTTCAAAACATAGCTATATCTCAATGTTTCAGCAGTTACTTGCTTTTGGCATGAAGTTGATGAGTTGTATGGAAAATAATGTCTGTGATGACAGGGTAATATTGTGCCAAAAATGCACAGGTGGAATTTGCTCATATGCAGTTTCTCAAGGATATTGTGTCCATCACACCTTTGTAATTTCACTATAGTGATGCCTGGTGCAGCACAGGTATTCTGAGATGTTGAATGGAGAAAATCTCCAATTTACCACATAGTGAATGAATGATGTTATAAATGCTGAAATATTAGGTAAAAATGTATTATAATGAAGTTATATTTTGTTAACCTCCTAGGTTTTTCTGTAACTACTTAGCTGTTATGAAGGAAGTAGGCAAACAGGCATATAATTTACACAGTTCCATAAAATCTAAAAATACTATTGCCATTTAGCTGCTGAGCCTTGTCAAGACTGGTGAAGTTCTAGATGGGCTAAGAAAGAAAATACCTAATCCAAGTTGCATGACAGCATAATAAAGATCAAATGATCTTCCATGTAATTTCAAACACTATGTATCACTCACCTGCTACCTGTATGTTTTTTTCTCCAGTTAAAGGTAGATTAATAAAGGTAGATACACTGATAAAGTGGTATTCAATTATTACGTCAGTTTTAAGACATGCTGTCTGATTTAGAATAATGGAAAGTTCAAAACTGGTTTAAACTTCATGACAGCATGGAGATGGCCTTCAAAATGTGTATTACAGATAATAAATGCCATATAGTTCCCTAAAAATGTCAGATTCATGATCAAAACCATTTTGAGATCAAAAACAAATGAAAGGTTGGAAATTGTTGGGAAAGAATAAAGCAAAACAGAGGACCTTATTTGTCTATCTGTCTGTTCAAGAGTATGTATAGTTCTGATCTTCTCATCTTAAAAACGAACAAACAATAGAAAATACAGTAAAAGTGGGGAAAGTTCAGAAATGAACAAGGAAGATCAAAAGTACCAAATAGTTATAGTGTTTGGTCTGGTTCCTCAATGAGGACTAGAAGGATTTCAGGAGGCAGGTTGACAAATCACTGTGCCATGGCAGATCTGAATTGGTTTTCTCACCATCTCCAGAACATTCTGGTAAAAGACTAGTTCAAAACAACCAAAGAAGGTGGCTCCTAATCAGACAGCAAGTTGTGCTCTCTGCACAACAAAATTCGTTGTAGGGGCTTAAAGTTCACAGGAAGGAATGAAAAAGAAGACTGGACAAGTTCTGGGAAGAGAAACCCATTTAAAGATAGGATCCACATATGGTTACAAAATATCCATAGTCCTAATGACTTGGGACGTTTTTTTTTTGCCAAATGCTCTTGAACATTGAAGCTAGTTGCTGTAGGAAAAAGAATGACATGATTTGCCCTTTCTCATTCAAAAGCCATTTGCTCACAGATGCAGCTAGAGGCAGGCAAGTGGGCAAGGTGCACCTTTGGACTGACATAATACAGCTGTTGTGTTATAAAACAACAGCTAAAATTAATACAGATTAAATAACAATTGCATTATATGTTTGAAAACATATCTGAACTGAGCTTTGAAAAATTTAGCGTCTCCCTTCAGTGCTATTGATTCCTTCTCAGGCTTGTATTTCAATTACTCAGGAAAGCAAACCCTAACATAAGCCTTCAAATATCAAATTCCATAGGACCCCAGGCCAAACGGCGATATCAGGGAAATTTGTATATGACACCAGAGAGGTTTATAAATTATTCTTATAAATGACTGGACTTCTTAATTTTCTGTTATTTTATGTGTAAGCAGGTGAACAATAATAAAGATAAGCATGCTAATGAAGTTTTCCTTCTCTATGATATAAGTGTAGCAACTTGAAAAATCAAGCAAATATTCATAAAGTATTTTAGTCCTCACTTTTGATTGACAAATGGAACACTCTCATCAATATACTCTCCCTCAGTGGAACCTAAGAATATACATCATTATTTTTGTCAGTCCATAATGGCTTTGGCTACAACTAACATACCAATGAGTTTTTGTTCCTTTCTATTTTTTTGTTTATGGGTTTATAACTTTAAATTCTTTTTTTTTGAAAGAAAATTTATAGCATCATTAAGTGCTGTAGTATGGACATATATATTGCATTTTTAGCTATATTCTCCTTGCTTTTTTATCACATTGTTCGGATAGACTCCCTTTTTGGGGGTTTTTTTGTTGATGTGTGTTCACTGGATGACTCAAACATGTAAAACTTTTCTTACACCTAAAGTACTGTCCCTTTTTTCTCCCCCAAATGAAATGGAAGTAGCTTGAACTTTGAAGCCCCATCTTTCAGATGTCCTGTGTGCTGAAAGCATATGCTGACATTAATTTGGGTTAAATATGACTTTGAACCCTCATCCGTCTATTATTCTTAGCAAGGCAGCTCCCATCTGCACTTTTTTTGAGAGATATCAGAATAGGCACATGAAAGTTTTACATTGCTTTAGTTCCCCTCTATACAAGGAGCTCCTTTCCAAATGGAGGTTAGGAATCTGTTTATGTGTAATGTTGAATTCATACTTCTTATTTATCCTCTTGGCCCCTGAAGTGAGAGGACATTAGTTTTTACTGCAAGAAACCAGAGAACAGAGCACTATAAGGGTGGTTTTTCCTACGTAAGCTTTTGAGTAAAAAAACTGAACAAATAAATGTGTTATTTGTACACCCTCCATTTGGAATAACTAGAAGTTAGAGGAGACTAATATTTACAATTCATTTTGTCTTTGCTCTAAAACAGGGAAATTTCCCCCTTCTGCAATACTTCTCTAGCACTTCAGTTTATATATAATGATTTATACTAGTAGAACAACACTGAAAATTCGTACATGCCAGGCTCTGGGTATTTTTCCACCCTCATCACACAGATAACAGACTACATCCAGAAACCAGCAATGAATTCGGCATCAAGATGTACTGAATACCCCACATTTGTCCCTCCATTACATGATATGGAGAGGAGTATATTGTGCTACAGAACTTCTGAACTTCTGGAAAGTGAAATGAGAAGCTTTTATGCATGTTGTTTCCAGGAGACCCCTCTGCAGTGCCTCAATTGCATGTGGCTGAAGTGTGACTGGAATATGGAAGACCATCTCAGAAAGAAAAATATGAACTCATTTCTTGTATGCTAAGGGAAACCAGTTAGAAGTCACTGCCTCTCATCTCTATTAATTTTTAATTCCCTTTGAAATACAATGAACATAAAGTCCAAACTAAATGGCTATGGATCACAACAGAAGAAACAGAAGCTGTTAATAGAGATGAAAACTGAGTGAGTGACAAGGATGTCACACTACTGTCTGTGTGGTGGGCCTGTGTATTCACTCCTTCCAGAACATTTCTCTTCCTTTCTTGTTTAATGGAATTTACTTAATTGCCATTATCTTTACAAGACTGAGATTTTACAACTGGATTCATGTTTTGTACTCTCTCAACATAACCAGAAACTCTCATTTTTATTTCAGACTATTTTTAAACACAAAAGTCACTTTCATGCATCATTGAAGAACCACTCCAAATTTTGCTAATTTTAATTTAAATCTAGTTTACAAAATGAAACAAAACAAAACAAAAAAATCATTAAGTGCCAATTTATTTGGAATATTCCAACGTAAAAACATGGAGATGACTGAAGAAAGTAGAAAAAAACCGAAGCCGTTCCACTCCATGAAGGTTGACAAAAGTTGATCTCACTGAACTGCTATATTTCTTTTTTTTGTTGTTGTGCTTTATGTAATGTACTTGATCTGTATATTAACAGGCTGTAGAAAGTTCTGTTTTTGACAGAGTGGTATCAGCTGATGGGAAAACATCTAAAATTTGCAGCCAACTCTAATACTTGTTGTAAATATATATAAACTCATTAAACATCATATGCAATAAAAATTATCTGATACTGAAGTAACCTAATAGAGCTACTATATAAATCCTAAGGGGAGTTCACACTATGTGAAGTATTTGGCACTGCCAGATGTTCAACGTTTCTTCTCCAGAGATCAGGACCAAAAGCTGTTCAGGCTATCACCTCCCTTTCTTTGTTGTATAACTTATCCCATCATTGCAGGATAGGTGGGAAACATGATTTCACTTCCACGGCACCTACCATGAGAAAGCATAATTTAATCAAGGTACAACACAGGAGTCAGACTAATTAGCATGCTCTTTTGTTATTAAAATCATAACATTTGATCATATTTTTTTTTCAGCCTGGCATGCAGGAATTAGTTGGTAAGACTAATTGTGCACATAGAACTTTAACCTATTTCTGTCATTAATGTATTTAATTTAAGATGAATAATAAAAACTGAGCTGGCACACTAAATCAGGCACAATTTATGTGGTGTAATAATATATGAAATGACAATATCTCAAAAAACTTGTTTTGTTATAACTATATCATCTCTTGTTCTCACCTAAACGAGTTGAGATGTCCCATTGTCTTTCACCCAGTTGTTATTTGTATGAATGGAAATATGGTTTGATTTAACATTAAACTAGAAATGCCAGCAATTAAAATGAAGCAATTTCAGAACAATTAGTCCCACATCGTGGAACCTGAAACCTAAGAAGTTATATGATTAGACATACTGAGTCAAAGCAGTCAACAAGCTAGCTCATTTTATGCTTAGTCTAAAATTATTATTATGTGCTGATGAACAATTTATCATACTAGCAAATTAAGGATTTTTATAGAATTTCAGCATTTGGGTACATTAACATCATAAGCTTTCTTATGCAAGAGTTGGGTGAGATTAAAAAGTTTCTGTTAAGTAACCGTCCTCCGAACACCTGTTATTTAACAAGGCACATAGCATCAAGCTGTAATTTATATTCTTAAAGGATGAAGGGATTCTTCAATTAGCAAGTTATCAAAATGCAAAGTATTAGCTTTATAAGCAATTTGTGCTGCAACGAGCAGATGTAACACAGATGTGGGCTTTCTGCAAATCACTTAAGGAACAATCACCTTAATGGTTTCTAAGTCCTTTTGTAACATTGTTGGAAAACTGTTATTATCTTTCTCTTCCAACTATCTATCATTATATCTTTTTAGTGAATCTCATCTAAGTCTCACTGAGCTGAGGCCTGTTTGCAGAGCTGATTTATGATTGTACTCCACTGAACCAATCAGCAGCTCACAGGTCAATGCTCATCAGGGCATGCACTGAAAGATCAGGAGATCTGTCCCTGCTGCTGAAGAAAAAGTCATCTGTAGGGACTCCCTAGTAATGTTCCAACTTAGGAAAATTGCCCTTATTATAAAGCCGTAAGAAATTTAATTAAAACTGGTCTTATGCCCTGAAAGTCACTTTATAAAATAAAGGAAATATGCTTAGATTGTCACCCCCTCAACACCACAGAAGTTGAAATTAAGGATATAAACCTGACACCTGCTTGAAATCCTCCTAGCTTTGTGTGGGAGGAGGTGAAAAATGACAAGCATCAAACCAGAGTTCTTGTTCTTTTCATTAAGCTCCATTAAAATTACAAGATACTTTGTTTTAGGTAGATGGCAGACATTGTTCTGTAGACTTTTCAGGTAGGTTTCTCTGCACATTTTTACTCTGGACTTATTAATAAAGAACTTCTGCCAGTCAATGTCCATGCATATATCCTTCTCTTAAGGTGAAAGACTTTTTCTTGCTTTTTCCAAGTGTCCTCTTGGTCAAGATCTCAGTGTCTTGACAGTTAACCTCTCTTCTGTTCAGGTTCAGACAACTGTCTGGGCCAGTGACAATATGCCCAATAATAAAAAAAGCTTTCTGGGACTGTCAGCAGTATTAGCCTTAAAAAAAAAAAAAAAAAAAAAAAAAAAAAAAATTGCAGGTATCAAACCAAAAAAAAAGAAGAATTCAGACAATTCATAATAAGAAACAGGAAAGGTATGTACTAAACATAGAATGTAAAGTTCTTCCAGGAATGACTAAAAATAAAGGACATTCCAGAGAAATGTATCTGAGACAATTCTCAGGATGACAAAATGGGGTAAAAACAACCCTATACCAACACAAATAATTTTTACTGATGTTAGGAAACCTAGTTTTGCAAACAGTGTATGAAACTCAATCCTGGTCTGTTATTTCCAGGTGATACATAGCTAGCTTTCAATTATCCAAATGTTTGGAATGGAAAACTGTGTGGCTGTAGTTTTTTTTCAGAGCTGTAATAAGTCTCCAGATGAACTTTAATTTATGCAATATTTTGCAATTGTGGCCTCAATGGCACCTGAGAAATATGGTTTTTATTAGTTTGGGAACTCAGCAATGTTAACTTTTTTACTTTTAGCTCTTAATCTCTCAGTGATAATAAGAAAAACAAATAAACTCACTAGTCCACTAAAATAAAACCCACAAAAAGCAAAGGAACTGGTGGTACTATATTGTATCATTTTTAATGGACTAAATAAACCAAGTAAAACAGGATTTAATTATCTGACCAGCACACAAAGTTGTGAAAAATATGTTTCATCTTAAAAGAAATAATAAAACTCTGGGCTAGGACTAGATTCACACAGATGTCTTATGGATCCCACTGACTACGGGTGCTATAAAGAGACCATTTTTCAGTAATATTCACTTTCCTTTTTGTCACCAAGACACAATGCTGCATTGGTAGAGAAAAAAATGTGCTGTTACTGCATTGTCTCCAGCAGAGATGTGCCACGATGATGTTATATGTGTAGAGAGAAGTCAGTAAAAGGGCAGGGGATGTATGAACTATGAATTCACTCAAAGAATGGAGGTGCAATGTGGTGAAATCTGCACTGATATCAAGATATTGCAATATTTAAAGTGCCTGATATATTGTGAGCTTTTTGTGTGTGTGCTTCAAAAACACGCTTTTTAATGTGACTGTAGAAATGCTATTTCCTGTTGATTATCAGGCAATTTCCGTACAAAAAGAAAACAAGACTGAGATGGAGAAAAGTGAAGTAGTGAGAAATAGCGAACATTTTATCTTCACAGTGTTTAGGGCCATATGCGATTTTAGGTAAATCACAGGTGATCTTCCTGAAGGTAACTTTTGCATTACATGCATCCATTACAGAACAGCTAATAAGGATTTTTTTCATTACAGACATGGTCTCTAAACTATTCTTCTGTAGTTGACTAGCAGGTACTAATTAATTTTCTTTTCTCTGAATTTTAAATGGATAAGTAGCAGCAATTCTGTTTGTTAGGGACTGGAAGAGAAAATCTGGTGTAATGATAACAGCACTGCAGTGGGAACCCAGCTTATTTCTCTATACTGTTCTCATCTGGCTTTGTGTATTTCTACTCTGTCCTGCAATAAATGACCTGTCAATGAAACTGTTAACCCCAAATTTGGCACATTAATCTACCTTTTATTCTGATGATGAACAAAGGGTTCATTTTGAAAGTGTGTCACTGAGTGGTGCTAGTAATGTTTACCTCTCAAAAGAGCAGATTGCATAAAGCAAAACATAACATTAGGTACCAGGTTTTGTACTACACTGTATGATCTTTTTATTCTGAAATTTCCCTAAAGGCAGCTCAATATTTTAGATAATAGTACCTACTTACCTGCATTGCAAATGGACAGTCAGAGGTCGGTGGTATAATGCCTGTGAATCATGGAGAGTATTAATAATTTAACATTATTATTTTGATGTGTCAGAAAAATGAAAGAAATAAAGATTCCAGAAAGTCCCTTTAAAAATGTTTTTATTTCTTTTAGTCATATACTCCAGATCATTCAAAGACAGGACCTGTAGTCAAAGCTGCAGTGTCAGCTTAAGTAAATCATTTGTGTACTTAACTTCAGTAACTGAGACTACTTGATGAACTCAATGTTAAGCACTCTCTCACAATTGTGGATCATCCCTGCTCATAAATACCTTAGGTGGAAATAGGAGTAACTCAAGGCCTGGATTGCACAGGTGTAGATAGGTCAGAATAAGCATTACACAAGCTAAATATGTGTTTGTATTTCTCTATGTATCTACATACCGTGAATCTGTGATTGCAGTCTGTTCTCATGGGGCACAGTAAAGTCAAATCTGTCTTTCTGTCCTTGATGCTGAGGGCAAGCTACCTGTCCTAATTGCCTTAATGAATTAAAAGTGTTATAGGGGGAAAAAAATTGCGAGACTTGTACCACCAGCAATAGCTATTTAACTAATGTATCCGGCCTTGAAAAAGTCCTGGTCTGTGCATATTGCACAAAGCAGCTGAAAGCTTTAGACATTGAGTATTTGGGACCAGAACATCAAGACAGTAAAAGAATATTAGACAGGAGGCCTAACTACAGTGTGAGGGATAGAGCAATGGTCTTGAAGCCACTAATGTGTATTTTTCTGAACACTGCAGTAGAAAAGAGGTAGTATGTGGAGTATGAAAACATCCTGAGAGGCAGACATTCTGTGAAAAGCATTTCAGTATTTGTCCCTACTTAATTTGTAACTTTGAAAGTGCTCATGTAAAACAAGTAGATAATTTCCTGAGAGTTACATCAAATTGTGCCAGGGGCGGTTTAGACTGTCTATTAGGAAAAAAATCTATATGCAGAAAGGGTTGTAAAGCACTGGAACAGGCTGTACAGGGAAGTGGTAGATTCACCATCCCTGGAGGTATTTAAAAGACATGTAGATGTAGCGGGTGGTGTAGTGGCAACCTGGCACATCACTGCTGGGCTAGTGGTTGGACTTGATGACCTTAAAGGTCTCTTCCAAACAGAACAATTTTATTATTCATAGGAAAGAAATTTTAGAAAGTTAGATGTGTAAACTTCTATTATCCAGGTATCCTTGTATTTTGAAGAAATTCAGCCCAGTTCATCTCACATTGTTTTCCATGTTCTGTCTATGTAGTGGTGATTTACCTTTAATTAGGTAGGTAGTTATTATGAAGCACGAACATTAAGCTTTTTTTGCTTGCTTGTTTGTTTGGGTTTATTTTTTTTTGTTTTGTTTTGTTTTGTTTTGTTTTGTGTTTGGGTCTTTATTTATTTATTTAAACATAGGTTTTAAGCAGCTAGGTAATTATTTACCTCGTTCAGTATCTCTTGCTTCTTTGTTGTCTTTTGCTGTAACATCCTGGAAATGAAAATTAAGGATAACAGTTTAATTGAAGTCTCTTGATTTCATACTGTTGCTGTGAATTTCTCAAGCTAAATGTGGCCATTTTAAATAACTATGCATTGCTGTGTTCGTTATTGTACAGCTTTAATCTAGTTTAGTATTCATGATGATTGAAGGTGGAGTTGTCTGGTAGACTGAAATATGTTGAAAGAAGTTGAAACGAATCTGTTACGACTAAAAAGAGTGACTGAATTACTAAAAAGTTAGCAATGCCTAAAAGGCTTCATAGCTTCTCTGAACTCTTGACTCTTGTAGCTGTATGGAAGTCATGATGTAATTTTAAAATAAGGTATGCCCTTGTTAATCATGAATATACTTTGTGACAGCAAGTCCTCATCTGACTAACTCAACTTTCTGGCTCTAGATCCTTGATCCTCATTCTGTGTATGAAAAAAAGTAAGCTTATGATTACATGACCAAATTAGGTGACTGTATGCACATAAAATTAGTTGCTTGAGTTTGACCTCAGAGGTCTGAAAAACAGAGAAACTTATAGCCTGCTTTGGCTAAGCCCCTGAAGAAGAATTTCAGAGTCAATGTAAAACTATGGATACAGGCGTATCTACCGCAGCAGAAAAATGTAGGCATTTATTTGCAAACTGTCTGTGAGGTAATGATCTCAGTGGCGTTTTCACAAAACAGTGAAAATGAACCAAGTATTCCCTTTGTTATACTTGGTGAACCTGGATTTTCTCTTTCAGTTTCTCCTAGCGTTTGGAAGTGCATGAAGCAAGACAAGTGTGAAAGACAAGGACACTTTTTAGTATATGAAAGAAGATGTCTGAATTAGGTTGCCTGATGCAAACCTCACCTAAGTCATTAGGTGATATTTCCCCATGGCTTCAAATGATATTTAGATGACTTCCCGAAAGAATGGTCAGCACTGACACAGAGAGATAGTGTAGCTCTCTGTTTATGACTAAGTGCTCATCTTTCTACTGCTGACCTAACTGAAATGTAACTATCCTCCTATTTGCTCCTAAACTGGGATTAAATGCTTTAGGTTTGATATGTAACTCACAGGGTACACATCAGATCTCTCTCTGCTTGCAGCTCAAGGGAGAAGGGACAGTCAGGTCACTGGGAACAGTCTGTTACCATTGGGCACATATTACAAACCTCTAAGGCAGCTTTCACCTGATGTTAATGCTGACACTCAGCTTTGCAGAATCCTCAACCTCAAAGGAATCACAAGAGTAAGAGGAAAGTTAAGAAGGAAGGATTGGTTAAATGATAGGAAAGGGAGAAATACAACCCCCAAAATATTGATGAGGTTTGCCATTTTCCAAAGGAAGAACTTCAGAAAAAGGATGATGGGTTAAGAACAGGATGAACCTGCAAGACGTGGGCACTCCATCTGTTTGTGCTTTGCTTTCCAGCTTCCTCTTCTTTTCAGTCAGGGTTGTCCCACATCCACTGCTGTCTGCACAAAATAAATTGTTCAATGCTTTTTTTGCCTGTCTTTAGTAATACTGACAGACCCCTCTCTATCCAGTCACCTGAGTCAGAGGATCATGAGAGGATCCAGTCTGTGGACACTGAAATTGTATGGGACCAGCTCTATCAACTGAACCTTCACTAGACCATGGGGCCTGATGGGATTCATCCTAGAGTTCTGGAGAAGCTAGTAGATGTTGTGGCAGGATCCATATCTACCTATCATCTACCAAAGGACTTGGGAGTCTGGGGAGGTCCCTGCTGACTGGAAGGTAGCCAGTGTTAGTTCAGTCTACTAAAAGGGCATAAGGGAAGACAAAGGGAACTCCAGACCTGTTAGTCTAACCTTGGTTCCTGGAAAAATTATGAAGATTATACTGGATACTATTGAAAGGCATTTAAAGAGGGATGCAGTCATCAGGTGCAGTTAACATGGGTTCACAAAGGGCAAGTCCTGTTTAACTAATTTGATATCTTTCTGTGATAAGGTCACTTGCCTAATGGATGAAGGGAAGACAGTGGACATAGTTTTCCTGCATTTTAGTAAGGTTTTTGGTACTGTCCCTCACAGCATCCTTCCAGACAACCTGTCTAACTGAAGGATGAACAGCTTCATGGTGTGCTGCATGAGAACTGGATAAATGGCAGAGCTCAAAGGGCTGTAGTGAATGGGGTTACATGTTGCTGGTGACTAGACACCAGAGGTCTCCCTCAGGTTTCAGTTTTAGGGTCAGTGCTATTCAATATATTTATCAAACATCTGGATGCAGGAGTTGAGTGCACTATCAGCAAGTTTACTGATAATACAAAGGAGGTGCTGTTGACTCTCTGAAGGAACAGAAGGCCTTTCAAAGGTATCTAGATAAGATTGGAGCATTGGGTGCTTATTAATGGGATGAAATTTAACAAGGCCAAATGCCAGGTTCTGCACCTGGGATGGAATAATGCCAGACACAAGTATAAACTGGGAGAGGATTCGCTGGAGAGCAGCACTGCAGAAGGGATGTGGAGGTGCTGGTTGACAGCAGGCTCAGTATGAGTCAGACCATGTGCCCTGACAGCCAAGAGGGCCAACCACATCCTGGGTGCATCAAACACAGCATGGCCAGGCACTCAAAAGAGGGGATTATCCCGCTGTATTGAATGTTGGTGCAATCTCACCTTGAGTGCTGTATGCAGTTCTGGACCCTACAATTTAAGAAGCATGCAAATATCCTTGTAAACATCCAGAGGACTTCAACAAAGCTGACTGAAAGGGCTGGAAGGAATATCCTATGAGGAGTGGCTGAGGACTCTGGGTTTGTCTGGTTTGGAGAAAAAGAGGCGGAGGACCAACTTTATTGTTCTCTGCAGCTTCCTGAGTTAGGGAAGTGAAGAAGGAGATGCTGATCTCTTCTCCTAGAGATTGTGACACAGGACATGTGGGAATGGTTCAAAGCTGCTCCAGAGGTGGTTCAGACTTGACATTAGGAAGCATTTCTTTACTGGGAGGGTGTTTAAACACTGGACTAGCCTTCCTAGAGAGGTAGTTGGTACCCACTGTTTCTTGGTGTTCAAGAGGCCTTTGGACAGTGCCCTTAATAACATACTTTAACTTTTGGTCAGCCCTGAAGTGCTCAGGCAGTTGGACTAGATGATAATTGTAGGTCTCTTCCAACTGAAGTAGTTCTGCTCTATTCTATTCTCTTCTATTCTATTCTGAACACATGAATGGGTATACTTTTCAGGAGTGAGACAATAAGCAAGGATGTATCTGATCTGTATATACTCTCTTTCATCAGAATTATTCCTTTCCTTTTCTCTATTGCCCCCCACGCCCATCTCCTTTTTTTTTTTCTTTTTTTCAGTCCTAACCTGAGAAGGATGCAAATTCAGCAAACTGCAAAGCTGGGATTAGCTTTTATCTTAGGCTATTTAAATAGGTTTAATTAAGCAAAGTTAGTTCAGATTTCAGTTCACTATGTATCTCAATAATAACTGTATAATGACTGTGCTACTGACACCATGGGAGTAAATTTATTTGCAATAAATCTCTTGAGTGTTTGATCTTTGCAGGAGCCTATCATCTGTAGTAAGCCCAATTGCTTTGTTGTGTATGTTGAACATTTCCTATAAAATTTTTTGCATTTTTTTTTATTTTTTTTTTTAATTTTTCTTCCTTTGCCTTCTCTTGTCTATAATCAAAACTAGAAGATCAACAGTTACAAAGAACTGAGACACTGCAACTTGTCCTTAATGCACATCACAGCCATTCTCACATCTCATTCTAGAAAAGAAAAGCATGGTTGCCGTACAATCCCAAGCTTGAGTATTCTGACATTTATCACGTTTATAATGGTTTGTGTGCATTTAGTCCTAATAAAAGTAAATGGTAAATGTGGAGACAGGTCTTAGTCTAAAAATGTCATTCAACTAAACCAAATATGGCCTTTCTAACTGAGGAGGTAGGGCTATATAGCTTTGGGGCATGCAGTTGCATGGTTAGCAACACGTTCAAGGTTCCTGTATCATTAAGAATGTTCCTGTTAAAGCAGTATTGAGGTAACTCTTTTACTATCATCTACCTTTATACGCAGAGCTCCCATTTCCATCCTCCTCAATGCTCTGAGTGGCCTTGCTCTAGTCATCACATTGTACCAACTCGGTAGCTCCAGAGCCAGCAAATTCTGCTAGGAGTTGAAGGATTTAGCTATTACCACAGTGCCATGCTGACATAGCCTGGTTATTCCAGGCCAGAGCTGGCTAATATCCAGCAGAGAATATGAGCAGGGAAAAGGCATCCCTTCCTTCAACCTTGTGTGTAGATGTAACCTTATTAGCAATCTTCTCCTTCCCATATGTCTCTCTTAAAATAGAATGCTTTGAGATGCTGCACATAAATTGTATTTAGAAGGTTATTCTATTAACATTTATTTTAGACTTCAGGGGAATGTTGTTTGCTATCAGTTTAAATAGTGCTTAGCAGAATGAGGCTCTGACCTGGTGTGCTCCCTACAGCTGCCTTATATAGATAAATAAACATATCCTGATCTAAAAAACTTCAGTAAATCAGCATTTTCAAGCACAAATAGAAATAATAAATAATAAAAAAAAAGTATAAATATGCTCTTTCAATAAAATGAACTGTGCAGTCACTCTTTTCCCCTTTAAATAGCCTATTTGATTTAGGGAGAAGGATAATGCTTCTGCCTGCTTCTGCCAAAAGGATGCACTCTTCCTCTGACCACACTATTTTCCTTGACCTTCCCTAGTCATAATTCATGGTGGAACATGACTAAGTCAGAGAATTCAGTTTTAGGGAGAAAAGGGAAACTTCCTCTTTTCACAGTGATATGCCCACTTGTCACAAGGCAGCACATTAACACTGTTATCTACCTGGGTTAAAGAACTCTATATCTCAGTAGGGCTAATTAAACAGAAAGCAAAGGGTGAAAGGCAGTATCTGCAGAAACCTTTGTTCAGGGTAGTGTTCCATCATCTTGAAAAGATTTTAATAAATTTTTTTTTGTACAGGTCCAGCTGTTTGCCATGCAGCCTGTAGGGAGGTCCTTATTTATGAGGAAAACTTGCCACTACTGCTTATTGTAATGTGCAAAATGGTCTTTTTATCCCAGGCTCATGAATACCTCTTTGTTAGACTGAACGAGAGCTTCTGACTCAACATCTGCCCATAATGCATGCAACTCACCTTTTGATCTCAGCATCCATTTGGATGGCTAAAAGGAGTCTGTGCTTTGAGGGGACATTTCCATTAATTATTAGGACTATTCTTTGTTCTTTCTTTAAAACAGGAAGACAATTTTTGACAAAAAGGTTTCCCTTTGATATCTATGTAAGGCACACCATTTAATATATTCTTTCATAAAATTATACTTTCTGCTACTTATTAGGGGCTTTGTGTCATGAGTTTTAGGTATGGAAGGCAATGAAGGGTGAGAAAACATCCAAAACTGTAGAGAAAGCAATAATTTATTGTATCCTGTGGGACTCAACAGCTTGTTATAAATTCATTTTCCATGTAAATAGGCTTAGAAAAGATTAAATTTGGTGCTGGTGCTGTAATTGTTATTCATACGATCTTCAAACAAATTTCATTCTTTGACTACCCTTTAATGTGAATGTCCAGAAAAATCAATTTTCTTTTTTTTTTTTTTTTTTTTTTCCCTTGCATTTGAAATAAACCTAAGCTTACTGCAGTTGAGGGATTTGGATTATTGGCATGCCTGACAGAGCCATGTTTTGTACACAAAGATTTAAAGAGGTGACCTCCATTTAACTAGAGGTTCAGGACTTAGTAGTCTGTTAATGCATCTGAGTACTTCAGATGATTCAGATCACACAAAATTAAAGAAGATACACTGAACACTTGCCCTGATCTTATTCTTCTATCTGTGATCTAGAAAACTTTTTGAGAAGCCCTTCAGTAAATTGCATGCCTGGACCTTGCTTGATGGTCACACTAGCTGTTGAATCTCTGTCCTGTGATCCAGGGTTCAATCTGAGTGTAAAACTGGTAACTCAGCTCAATGGTCGGAGAAGACAGAGGAGAAGATGGGTGCGGCATTCACCTTACCTTCCACTGGTGTGCTGGAAAGCAGCTTGCTGATAGTACTGGAAATAGTACAAACCTGTGTGTGCTGGATTTGCCCTCTTTAGCATCCTTTACTTTCATCTCTTGCCTAATCATGGAAGCACAGAAGGGTTTGGGTTGGAAGGGACCTTAAGGATATTTAAATCCAACCCTCCTTGCCATAAGCAAAGACACCTTCCACTAGACCAGGTTGCTCAAAAGCCCATCCAACCTGGCCTTGAACGTTTCCAGGGAGGGGGCATCCACAACTTTTCTGGTTAATCTCTTCCAGTATCTCATCACCCTCACAGTCAAGAATTTCTTCCTTATATCTATTCTAAATTGACCCTCTTTTAGCTTAAAACCCTTACCCCTTATCTTATCACTGCACTCCCAAATCAAAAGTCCCTCCCCATCTTTCCTGTAGGCCTCCCTTTAAATACTGGAAGGCTACTGGAACAGCAGCCGCTGTGAGGTACAAGTAGCAAATGGCAGTTAGCATCCTTCCTGCTGTGTGCCTATGAAACAAAACCAGGGCATTTGCTTAAAGGAATAGCGGATGAATGCATAATCTTCACATTTAGTATGTTAAGGGACTGAGAGTCTTGAAGGATAAAAGTAGGTTATCTGAGTTAAAAACAGTTTTCAAAAACTGCTCTTTCCAATATCTTAGTCAATTTGGAAAATCATCTTAGTTCTCAGCAAAAATAATGATATATTAACTTTGATTATTTAGGAGAGATAATAGAACCAGCAGCAGTAAGGTTTAGGAAGTCAGTTTTGGAAACGAAGAAACATTGGGATCAGAGTACAGGCCTCCTCATCAGCAGCAAACTTTAAGTACTTTCACTGCTCTGTAACAAACTGAAGTGTATCATAAAAGAAAAATTGTGGGAAAAAAAAAAAAAAAACAGAGCCTGCTTTTTCATGAAATTGTGAAGGGTTTGAACATAATATTTTGGCTTTTTTTGAGAGAAAGTTAAAACTCCAAGATCATTTATGTCTAGAAAAGGTGTGATAAGAAGATAAGCTAAAATGTGCACTTGAGATTTCTCAAAGCCCTGCATATTTCCCCCAAAAGAAAATCTTCCTGTAGTTTCTTTTACTTTAAAGCAGAATACTCATATGGCTATAATTTTAAAAGAGTTAAAAATCATGTTTAGTCTGGTTATTCTTGCACAGCAGTTTTTCCAGAATATTTCTGTGCACTTGCCTGCTTCCTATTTTAATGTGGTATACCGGAACTCCACAGTTTAAGGGAGACAGGGAACTACTGGAGAGAGTCCAACAGAGGACTATGAAGACGATTAAGGGACTGGAACATCTCTCTTACAAGGAAAAGCTGTTTAGCCTGGAGAAGACTGAGAGGAAACCTTATCACCGTTTATAAATATCTGAAGAGTGGGTGTCAAAAGGATGGGGCTGATCTCTTTCCAGTGGTTCCCAGTGACAGGACGAGGGGCAATGGACACAAACTGGAACCCTGGAAGTTCCACTTTAACATCAGGAAAAGATTTTTACTGTGAGGGTGGTGTAGCACTGGAACAGGGTGCCCAGAGAGGTTGTGGAGTCTCCTTCTCTGGAAAACCCACCTGGATGCAATCTTGTGCAACCTGCCTTAGGTGAACCTGCTCTAGCAGGAGTGTTAGACTAGACTATAGTCAAAGGTCACTTCTGACCTCTACCATCCCATGATTCTGTGATTCTGTGATTCTGTGATTCTCTGATTCTGTATTAGAGGTCATGTAAAACTGGATGAGATGATTCATCTTCATCTCTTGATCTGTGAGGTTGTTTGAAAAACCATGGGTGTTAATTTACCCTGCTGTTGTGTTACTTAATTTATTATTTATCAGCTACGTATTCACAGTTCCAGCTGGAATGGCCTGTCCATTTCAAACAACTGCCATGGAACAATAAGGCTAATTGCATGCACAAAATATTTTTCTTTTAAATGTCAGAGCTGAAGCCATTAATGATCGAGCTCCATAACTCCACCTTCCACAAACACTTCTGTGAATACATTACAAAGTACTTGGCAAAGTAACACAGGATATGCCCAGATGATTAAGGTCATTGATGCTGTCCTTATTTACTTCAGTGGCTAGACCATGTTGGCTTTCTGAACAGTAAAATATAAATTTTATATATACTGAAGATGATTGGCAATGATTGCCACCTGTTGGCAGTCTGTACCAAGGTAGCCTACACAACCTAATACTTAAATTGTTTTGAGACGAGAAGATATTTCTACGAATTCTGTTGAGATTTACAGGTATACTCCATATTTATATATTACTGGTAAGACACTTTTATTACAGAGTAGTAGTATCTTTTCAAGACCTTGTAGTTCTTGTCTAGTACATAGAAGGGAATGTTTTAACAATTAATCTTCTCTCTATTCATGCACCAAAAGACTTAAAGGTTCAAATTCAAAGTCACCCTCATCCTTTAGAGAGACTGTAACACATCTTTTATGTGAGGTAGTCATCTTTCATAAGATTTAAACAGCAATGTTAACAGGATTAAGTCTCATGATTTTACTAGATTAAAGCCTCCCAGGTTAGGTCAAAGATCCTCTCAGCTGTCAAAGTTTTCTAGAGAATACTTGGCAGAGTTTTACAGTCATTATCAAGAAAATACCAAATGTATAGTCTGCCTGGGCTTAAAAGTCCCTGAGCATCACAAATGTATGGAAGTCTCTTTGCATCACAACTAGCTCTGAGGAGAGGTCCTTGGCTAAATGCTTGTTTAGGTCTGCAGATCACTGTGATTTCTGTATCTTAACTGGGATTCTTGTACTAAGAGGATACAGTTGAATGATTCCCCCAGGCCAGAACAGGCTTTTATTATATATGAGGTCAGCTTTAAAACATACAACCACTCTTCCTCCTATTCCTCATCTAGATTCATGTATCATTGAGTAACCAGCTGGAAATAGCTGTGTAAGCACAGAACTAGCTGAACCATTCAGTCAGGATTCAAGGGTATAGGCAAGGGCAAGAAATTGTCTGATTAGTTCATGAGTGATAAGAAGCCAAGGTTAAGCTTCTCACATTTCTTCCCTTCATCACCAGATTACTATCACCATATTGCTGACATGTATTAAAATTTTGCAAAACACATGTTTTGGTAATTAATGTAACCCTTTTGATCTGGTCTTTCCACAACAAAGCAGTCTTTTGCGCTTGGATTTGTGTAGATAGATATCTGATTTAAGCAAAAGAAAATATTCTTTCTTCTCTAGAGGTGTCTTCTCACAAAGCTTTCCACAGATGCTCACAGTACTTAACGAATATGCTAATGCTTAGGTCCTCAGCCTACATATGCAAGTAAGAAAGCAATTTCTTTTTGTAAGGTGGTAGAGAGCATCGCTGCTGAACTGCTCCCTGCAATATGAGTCAGGGTCTGCTAAGACTAGGTGAAGACTGAACATAAAGAAAGGCATGATAGTAACCAGATTTATGTGAATCAAAAGTTAGAAAAAAGCTTTCAAGTGTTGCTTCATCGCTTTCCTTTATCTGTAGGGGTTTACAATACATCATATCTTATGATAATAATTTTCTCTCAGACCTGAGGAAATAAGGCATTTTTCAGGTAAACCAGAGGTTTTTTGCCTCCCAGAGCTTCTGACCAATTCCAGCCATGGCGATGAAAATGATTCACAGGGAATGACTTGGTAGATTTGTAACAATGCCTTCTGAGATTCAGATACTATGAAGTTAGTTGATGCTTAAGTTTTTAACCTATGGTAATATGGTTCTACTAGAAAATATGGTTCTAGGAGGAACACAGACTGTGCGAATTGTATTATACAGTTTACTGGTAGTTTTACATCTTCCTCTTTGTTTAAAATTACATGTGTTTAAAAATAGCAAAATGCTGTAGTAGGCAATAATTCCTTCTGTAAAGTATGTATTTTAATAATAAAGTATCAAAACCATGCAGAAGCCAGCCATATCGGCTAAAATCTTCCATCACTGCAAGAATTTGTTTTAACTCATTCTGGCTTCGACAACTCTTGTCTCATAACCAGCCCTATTTTTTATAAACAGCAGGTAGCATGAATTAGTGGCTGGATCTGGGTGTGGTGAACTAATACAAAAAAAGAAGAACAGGCATGATGTTTGTTCAAGTGCAATGCTTTTTTTAGTTGTGCTATCCTTTAATTAATGTGTTAGGTACCTTCACACAACTTCAGTTGGAAGGCAAAACCCAATAATGTGAGAAAAAATGGTTTCTGCACAGTCTGGCTAGCCTTATTTTCCCCATTACTTGTTTCATCCTGCAGGATGCAAGCAATTCCCACTGATTTGTTGAAAAACCACAAGTCAAAACCACTGAAAATCTGTTTTATAGACCTACAAGGTTCAGAGTTCTTCACTGCTTAATGAGCTTGGGTTTTTTGTTTTAGTATTAGTTTTTGTATTATACTAGTTATTAACTCAAGTTCTTCCTTGTAGCATTCTCTGAGCAACAGACAGCAATATTGTTTTCGTAATTTAAAGTTTAATGCTTTGGGTGTGCATAAAATCTTTAAGCCAGATGCTGATCAAAGCATCCTTTTTTCTTTTTTTTTTTTTCTTTTTTTTTTTTCTTTTTGGTTTTCTTTTTGGTTTTCTCTTTTGTTTTGTTTTGTTTTATTGCAGGTTAAAATGCCTGTATTTGTAAACTGTGTTCACTAAAATTCAGACTGATTTTTAGCTTGAGAAATCCTCGAAGCTCCTTCTTGTCTATATTTAGTGGTGTCTGGCACTTCTCAGATTCAATTAACTTCAGTTCTGGCAAAATCACATTATAAGCAAAATTTACCCTCGTAAACCTATTTTATATAAGCCATATTTTTAAAGAACTGTTTCAGCAACGATAGAGCACTCTGACACAAATCTATGACACAAAGGAGCTTTATTTTACAAGCAATGACTTGCTAGCTTGTTATTCCTTTTTTTTTCCTTCTTCTTGTGTTATAAAGTTACTGTAAAGGCTAAATAGATCTGTAACAGATAGGAACCCTGCAGATTGTTTTTCTCAGTTAATTCACATTCCACAGCATCATGACAGGTGTTTTGTAAAAGGTTGTAAATTAAAATGAAATATTTTGGACCAATTCTTTTTCTTAGTTATATCTGCTCAACACAATTAGTCACATAGAGTTTGTCTGGACATGAATAGAAAGCAGAAATAGCTGATTATGATTAATTCTAACTTGCTTTGTTTATTCCAACTGGAGCATCATGACTGTCTAACTTCATAATCTGTTGGGTCATGCAATGAAAAATAACAATTATACCATTAGGAATTAAAGATCTATAATTAAAACTAAACTTTCCTGAACTGATTCTGCAAAATTTTGATCATAAGAAATAATAGTTTCAAAAAGCTTAAAACATTCCCCGAATTCTCATCAAAACATGAATGCGTCTTCCAAAAACTCTCACATGAAAGCTGAAATCATATACGTAAGTCTGAAAAAAAGCAAAGGGGACCTGAGGTTGGTCCTACCTGCTTTTCTATTTTATACTTTAAAAATTATATAATTCTTGCTCTAGGCGATGGGGTCTCAAATTAGGAAGTACAATAAAACAGGGAAAAATGTCCCACTTCTTTGCCACATCCCTGATTTTTCTGCAATTGTGTTTTGTTTGAGCAAAAGACGAGATCAGATTTATGAAGACGTAGGAAGGGGTAACAGTAAAAGGTACATATAGGAGTGTTCCCATCAGATGTGGGAAAAGAACAAAAGAGGTCACAGGAAATGCTGCAATTGGAGTGGAAACAGCTGAGTACAATACCAAAGCTTGTACACTATTAGCATGACTGAGGCAAGAGCAAATGCTGTTATCCAAACAAACAAAATCTGGAATGAATATTGCTGTTGTAATAAATAGAAGCAGAACAGGCGTTGCCATCATGATAAGGATGAAAGCAATAAAAAAAAGGTAGAGGGAAAGCATCAGTGTTGCTAAAAATGTCAGCAGTAAAATATGCATCTTCTCTATTGCATGTTAACCCTTCTACTAACAACAGAACAACCCAGAGGAAGTATATCCTCCAGGTGTTAACCACAAGAAAGTACACCATCCTGAGAAACAAGCTACAGAGAATGTAAAAGGCATCCCAATGCTCTCATCTTTGTGAGCTTAATCCAAAATCCTCCGAAATCAAACAGAATTCTTTGGCATATTGTTTAAATAGATTTTGAAGAAGGAAAGACCCAACCATAATAAAATCCTGTAAGTACAATAAGCCTTTCCTATTGTAACCTTGGGTTAGACATCCCTCACTCATACATCCAGAGGCTGCTGGAAAATTCCAACACTGGAGACATTCAGGGGGAAGAAAAGTTATTCTGAGCCTACACTGAATCTGTCCTAGGCTGTTTTAAGAAGAATCTAGTAACTGGAGAGGAGGTAAGGTATAATGTTTGCCTGGGACTGTGGAAGCTCCAGGCAGATGAAAGATTGTGAAAAGATGTCTATTTTGATGATTAATATTGATAACATTTGTGGTAGCTGGGGAGACATAAGATCAAAATTGCAAGGAGTGAAAGAGTAATTGTTAACAATTTCCTTTTTAAATGTGCTTTAACCCTAGGCATGGGTAACAGTCTGAGCTCCATCTAGACCTCTGCTGCAGTGGCTAATACAGTCCTTTGACACTGGGCATCACCCAGCTGAGGGTCTGGGATGTGAACACGAGCATAAAGACGAAATTCAGTTAAGTATTCTGTAGCATCCTTTTCTTCATGAGAAGGTTCTCTACAATGACTAGTCTTCTGAAGTGTACATTTATCATTGAAATGATGTTCTGTTTGAGGTTATCTATGTAATAGAATTATAATTTTGCTGTGCATTTGGACTCTTTATTATCCTTTCTGGTTAAAAGAGTAACTGTATGAAATATAAACTTTTATATTTGAGCTATAAAAATTGTGAAATGTCCTTTCCTCTCCTTGAGTTCATTAAGCCTCCAGAGAAACTTTCAAAGCTCGTTAGTTTATTTCAGCTTGGGTTTCTCATCTCAATCTCAAACAGGAAGATATTAGGTTTAATGACTTCAGAGGTCATGACTTCTTTGTCATATACAATGTCTTGATTTGGTGACCTGCTTCATTATGATCAAAACTTTACTACTTGTTTATTCCCCAAACACTCAAAATATTTTCATTCTCACTTCCAACCTTTTAAAACCAGTATTTTTTATTAGTCATTATGAAATGAAGGCATAAGCCATTTAAGTAGTCTGTTGAAGTTCACAATGTTAAAGGCACGTTATGCTATGGGATCCAGTCTGCATTTTGGAACTACCTATTTTTCACAATCAAAACTATTTGCACTTTGCTCACGGTCCTTTCTTTTGGAAAAGTACATCAAGCTGCTATATAATCTCACAACCGGCTACCTGCATTAGAAAAGAAGGAAACCAGGGAAAAGTGTCTGTTTTTCCAAGTACCCAAAAACAAGCAAAGAAAAACCTTCCAGAATCTCCTTGGTGATGGATCACAAGGTAGCTTTTTGTCAACAATTACTACAGATACATTACATGATGACCCCTATCTCCTTTATTTAGGTATCGGTAAAGTGCATATGAGCAAAAGATTAGTGTTCAAAAGTGGTAATAATATTAATTAGCAAAAGGTGTTTTGCCTGTTTCCAGTTATTTTGTGGGGTGGTGTATTTGGCAGTGTCCCATGTCTCACAGAGGCCCTATTTCAGCCCCATAGCTAATGAGAGCAAGGAAACCCATGTCTATTCTAATGATTACACAAAGTTTTATGTACTTTGGATTCCCCTATGTGCCCTTGGCCCACATCATGGTGTAGCACCTCTGGGGTGGACTCTATCTGTGGTGATCAGCTGTCTTGGATTCTGATCATCAGAGGCAAGTCTTTGCATTCCATGGCCAGAGTAGTAGGTTACAATGTACATTATGTACATGTTTCACCGTTGACTCAGTAAGACCACAGAAAAATGTCCTTTGAAGAGGGCCTCTGGAGGTCAGCTAATCTGTCTCAAAAGCAACGTTAACATCACAGTTACATCAGATTGCTCTGGGCTATGTCCCATCAAGATTTGGATGTCTCCATGGATGAAGATGCAACAGCCTCTTTGGGCAACACATAACTATGCTTTACTACTAAACAAACTCAGTTCCCTTACCCTCTCCTCAAATGCCATCCGCCCTAGACTCCAAATGAACTCTGTGGCCCTTCACTGGAATAACTCATTTTTCTGCCCTGGGAATTCTAAAACAAATATTCCAGAAATAAGCTTGTCAATGTCCAATTGAGGGAAATAATTACTTCTCAACCTGTACCAGTGCATGATGCTGCTCCATGCTGGGTCTGTAATTTCACAATTATAATGAACTTTATACGGTTGATATTTGCGCACTCCTCCAATTTATTGCTGTCCTCCAAGTAAGTTTCTCTTTGCTTTTATGTCCAGTGTTATCAACACTTCCACTCTCCCAAAATTAGGTATCAACTTTATGTTATCACATTCCTGTAAAAGTCGTTGAAGATTTTCAACAGTTTGAAACCTTGAGCAACTTGCTAACAAAGAGCTGTCAGCTACACTGTTCTCTAGGCTCAAATCTTTGGTTTTTTAATCACTTTTTTCCTCACTTAAATGCTATATCTCTTGGAATTTAATGCTATAATACTATGTTGAAACCCTTGGTAAGATCAAGTTAAATGACATTCTTTGCTCTTCACTTTTTTATAAAGCTGTACCCCATTCATGTTTAAGCCAGGTTGATTGAGCTCTGTATTTCCTTGGTAAATTCTGTCTACTTGTCCCCAATAGCCTCTTAGTCATTTTGTGTTTGGAGATGGCTTCTGTGATGACCTGTTTCCTGATTTTCCTACGGACTGAGTTTAAAATGACACTGACTGGACTGTGGTCTTCTCTAACATTTACCTTTTCCTACTCATTTTGGATTTCTGCTGAACAAACAGCTCTTCAGGGGTGATAGAGAGTAGCCTCACAATGAATTCAACAGCACTGACAACATTACTGGATGCATCCTGCAAGTGCATCTATTTATAAAGAAGCCTAAAAATGCAAGAAAATGTACATTCTGTTTACTGTCCTCTGAAAGAAAAAAAAAAAAAAAAAAAAAAATTCATTAATGTACCAATTAATATACCAAACTTAGCTATAGCCAAGGAAGACTGCATCCTCCAGTACAACTTTCTCTATAACCATCCATCTATGCAAAACAAACAAGCCAGATACTTCTTCGCTGCCAGCCATTGCTGTTTGCATAATTCTGCATACACTGAAAAGGACAGATGCTGAACAAATCTCTATCTCATAATTTCTCTATTTTATTAGTCCAGTAATAATTTAAATTTTAGCTTCTTGTTATTTTTAAAAAAAAATTGATTATTCATGGGAAGATTTTTTGTTGTTATTAATTTATCCTCCTTTTCTTCAGTGAAGGATGTCCCATAAGTCTGTGAAACTTGTCCATGTCCTATTATATAGGCAAGCAGTAGCAGCTAACATAGCCATGTGTTTGGACCTCAAGCCTGACAGGCTGAGCCACAGCTGGCTTTTTTGGTTTGGTGAGAAGAGCTTTTCAGGCTTTACACATTTCTGTAGAAGAGAATAAGTGTAGTATTTCTGATGGTCAGGAACAGCTTCTGATGGAAAAATAGTGTAACTGTCTGAGTTCATTATAATTGACTAGTTCCTGTATAGCCAAGATATTTTTGATTTGCTTGAACTGCAGCTGAAACTCTCAAGAGAAAGCAAGGTTATAATAAGGACTACATATTATTTTAAAATAAGCTAATTAATGCATTAGTTTCCCGGACTTTCCAACTGCTGGAAAATGACATTTTAAAAACAGTGTGATTCCTAAAAGTATAAAATGCTTATGGGTAAAAGTTTTTGGTAATACAGTCTTCCAGGGGCTTTTTAAATATGTGGATAAAGCTCCAGCTGGGTCTTTACTCTTTGAAAACTGATGGAAATGCAACTTATTAAAATATATAAGTTAGTGAAAGATAGTGTTTTAAATAAGCTTCAAAAACTGACAGAGTTTTTGGAATCTCAAACCGAGCTTCAGGCAGAGATAAGTGTTATAATAAAGTGTTTTGTAAATTGTTTTTATATTTCCATAAGTAAGTCTGCTGTATAATTATGTTTTTGGGTTTTTTTTTGTACCAAACAGATTAAATTAATATCTTCCTAAACACTGTGTCAACTCTAGAGTTGAACTAAACAGTGTTCCTTTGTCTAAACTGCTATTACTAGTAGCTTCTCTTGCATAATTATCAGAACAAATTGAGACCCTTGGATACTTCACATTGTGATCTAGCTGTCTGTTACTAGTTTCAAATCCTTACTTTTCATCTCATTCAGTATTTGAAATTGGGTGACAGTTTGCTAGTAACTGTGAATAAACATTTTCTTTTTTTAGCAGGTAATGAAAAAATTTGCTCTGCCTCTGTTGCCTCAAAAATCAGGCTTGCAACGAACTCCCAGCATCATCAGGGGTTAAGCTTCACGGTAGAAACTCTGTGCTGCTAAAACAGCTTGTTTTCACTTCTTAAAAGGAAACTTCTATGCTTTGTTATCAAAATATGAAAATAGCTTTTAAAAAAAACAGCTGCATCTACCTTGATGCTGAGGCACAACAGAGTAGTGGTATTAGAATCCAAGATCTCTGAAGTGTTGAGAGCTAAGAAGTATATTTACTTTCTTTAAAAACAAAACAAAACAAAACAAAACAAAACAAAACAAAACAAAACAAAACAAAACAAAAACCAAGTAACCAAAAACCTAAAAAAAGGTCGTTAGGCCAGATTGCTAACCTAAAAATGTTTCATTATAGCCAAGCTCTCTTGATCTAAGTAAACAAAAACTTTCACTTGGGACACTTAAAAATGTTTAATTCTTTGTTTATTTTTTCTTAAACTTAATTTAATCAGAAACCCATTTCAATCAAAAGCTGAAACCAAACAAAAAGACTCCTCAAACCAAACACAGTGTTGCCAGTGACTGGGGTATGTCCAACTCCCAGCATAACTCAGGAACTTTGATTGCGTCAAAGTTAGGTGAATAACTTGAAAAAAAATCCTCTGTCCTCAAAACTGTAAAGATATTACCTGGAACAAGGAACTTATTTCTTATGATAAACTGATAATAACTGATAGTAACTCAGAAAATACAATCTGGCCCATTTCAATGTTAATCTTTTCCCCTGGCACACTTGCACATGTTGAAAATAATATTTATTCTTTTGAGACTGCACAGAAATAAGATTAAATCCTACATTTTAAAAAATCTATTTTTGATCTATCTCTGCAAATTCATCTCTTCTACTTCATGAATGAGGAGGACTTTTTCCACTGTTTTGCCCAGAAGACCATAAAAAAAAAATCTATTATTTGCTTAAACGTGCATCTCAATGATTTTTTCAAATGTAGATTAGAAGTAAGGACATGCTGTTCCATAAGGTAAAAAGGTTCCTGCATAACAGCAGCATGCCAAAGCATTAAATATCTTATGAATTTAACATTGAGAAAAGTCCAAAACTACATATAATCTCACTAAGATCAGTAATTATTAAGTTCTATCTCTACATGTATTTAAGATCTATTTCTGAATAATATCCTTATCCATATCCATATGTATTTCAGGAATGTCCTTTAAAGAAGGTATGCAACTCCTCTTGTCCTTACTTTTCTGCTTTACATTGCTTTTGTTTCCACAGCCTATTGACAGACAAAGTAACTGTGTTTGGCTGCCAAGTGATTTGCCCCATGGTCTTGGCCAATATATTGCAGCTCTGACATAGCCTTTGGTACTTCCTTGAAGGGAGCCACTTCCCCTTGGCTGCTCACTCCTACATAGTTCCCACCAAATCTGTCATGCAGAGACCTGCAGCCTTCACACGTATTCTGCAGCGACATCCACAAGGATGTAGCCTTTTCTCCTGTTAGTTAAAAGTCTGTGGCACAGTGGAAGTGGCTCTAGTGTCTGATCATTATTAGTCACACCAAAGCTCCTCAAAGGAAACTTGTGGCTTTATCACTAGACCAATACAACAGTAACTCTTAGAATTTCAAATCTCAATTTTTAACTGACTTGCAAGTACTCACAAACCACGTGTGAAGGACTAAACCATGAAGTGTC
>NW_008596731.1:53175-76660 GCF_000691845.1 Merops nubicus | reverse complement strand
CCCTTTTTACACGGAACCAGAACAGTGCCTCAACAACATGGGAAGCCATCTCTGGAGGGAAAGCTCTAGGAGAGGAGATGCTCATCTCCTCCTCCAACTGGTGCTCTGGTATCCCCCAGAGCACGAGCAGCTTTCTGCTCCCAGGGGCTTCTGCCTCCAGGACAGGCACTGCATGCAGTCAACCAGGGAGGTGGCAGTTCCTCGTTAGCAGAGATGGCATCCTGTGCTACCCAACCTCAGAACTGCAGCTACCTCAGAGTCAACTCCACTTCAGAGCATCCCCCTCACGGGAAATACTGTCCCTGTGATGGTCTGGGTGACATCCCTGGCCAGGAGTGTTGACAGCCAGGCTCTGGGTTGAGCCCAGCTGTCCCCAGTGTGCACTGCCCTGTGTCCCTGTCCCAGCCCTGCAGTGAGGAAGGCACCCAGTGACTGCAGCCTCACTGTGCCTACTGCCAGAGCTCCTGGGCAGTGCCAAGCCCCCCCAGGACACCCCCAACACCCTCACCAGGCAGCGGTTCCTGACGGGAGATTTGTGTTTCAGCTAAGCTTACAGATATTTTATTCAGATGCAGCCTACAGCATTTTCTGAGCAAGAAAGGACACATGAGACTCCTTTCCCTTTTGAGGTAATAACCACACTCTCTGAAGCTGCCATTTAACTCTTGTCAGTCGATCATTTATTTTTTTTAAATTGCCCAAAAACCAATTACTGAAATAACAAAAACATTTGCTAAGCAAAGCACAAAAATCTTAAAAAAAAAAATGAACAAAATTGGTGAACAAATTGCTTGTGTAATTTCCCTGAGGATCAATCATCTTCCCTTTTTATCTAGATCCCAGTCTTCCCCAGCCGTGGATCTGGAGGGTCTCTCGCTCATTCCCTTGGACATTGGCCACAGGGTCTGCAGGTGTAGCCCTGCCCTGGGCTCCTCTGGGGTCAGGCCTCTGCTGAGCTGCCTGTCCCCAGCAGTAAAAGCACATCCTCCAAGTACATCTTATTAATTTTCTTAGTTCGTGTAGTTAGCTGTCAAATAATAGCAGCTCATCTTCTCCAGAGGAAGATGGCATGCATGCAAAATCATTTCAAGAATATGTACCCTTAGGACATATTATTTTCTTAACTAAAATTCAAGTGCATAGTTATTACCCAAATCTTTGTCTCAGAAATAGCTTTGCATTCACACGATGGAATTACAAACCACTAGACATTTTTTAGGACTTGTCTGTAAAACTGCTTTTTAACATGGCTTTTATAGTTGTCTTATTCATCTAATCTCCATGAGTCATAATTCCTTTAGGATCACTTTCTTCTTTCTACATTGCATCTCACCAAAACAAATTAAAAAAAAAAGCAATGAAAAAGACACAAGAGGTATCCTTCACCAGCCTGGAGATTCTGATGAACTGCTGCATGTAATTTCTATTTGTTGCACCATTTCTAATAGGAACAGACACCCTCGGCACTCACAAAGAGTGTCCCCAGGCAAAAGACTCAGGAATAACCTCTCCCTTGGAAATGAGCAAACTGGATAGATTTTTAAGAAAAAAAACAAAACCTCACAGTTGTTCCTCTTGCAATTTCTAGAAAGTGTTGGCCTAAGTTTGGAGGGAGGATTTAAAAGCTGCAGAGATGTGGTGCTGAGGGACAGGGTTTAGTGGTGACCTGGCAGTGCTGGGAGAACAGTTGGACCTGATGATGTTAAAGGTCTTTTCCAACCCAGATGATTCTATGATTCCATCCCCAGCATCCACTGTGGGTAGTTTACACCAGAGAGTGCCTCCAACTGTCAGTGTTGGAACCATTTGCATTGGCTTTTATCTTCTCACATTATCTACCAGCTGTACAAACGAACCCCTGGTGTTATAGACAGAACACTGGGAAGAGAGGTTTCCTGTTGCTGACCATAAAACACAACAAAATATCAAAATACCACCCTCCCCCAAACTCTTTTTCCATGTGCAATTTCCAAAGCACACGTAACAGGTCTTGCAGCCTGAGTGATGTGGTGAAACCATCATCGTGGACACCAGTGAATACAGACATGTGGAGCTGAACATGGAACCCAGGAGCTGGCCTGGGCAGGACTGGGAATTTGTAATCTGTGAGAAAATCTTTTCTCACAGATTACAAATTCCAACAAAATAGGAAACTGAGATTTAAGTCATTTTCACATCCAGAAAAATATTTTTTTATTGTCACTTCAGTATAAAAGTTCTGAACCTTCCATAATTCTTTTTGGCCAGAAAAACTATGAAATTATATTGGCAAAGATCTTGCAAACCTCCAGGAGGGAAAGTTACTGGAACTTGGTATCTTTTACACCTGCCCATTGCTCTGCTCATGCAGACTAAGCAAGGACAGGGTGTCCAGGTTGGGCTGGGATAAGGGTGGGTTTCCCCCATGGTGGAACTGTGGGGGTTCAGCCCCCAGCAGGAGCCAGCACTGTGGGGCTGTTCACTCACCCCCCACCCCCAGCACAGGAGGGAGAAGAGGGAGAAAACCCCCAACCCGTGGGCTGAGACAAGGAGAACTTACTACAGGAACGCAGAAGGAACAGCAACCAGCAGCAGTGACAATGGGCATAACAGCACATAACCAACTGTACAAAGGGAAGAGCTCACAGCACGGGCTCCGGACAGCACAAACCACAGCCCTGGAACCCCCTGCCCCAGACCCCCCTCACTGCCCGGGCATGGGTCAGCCTGGCAGCGAATAACCCATGACTGGGCCGGCTGTCTGCCCTGCTCTGGGGGAATCCAGCCCTGTCCCAGCCCAGCTGGCACTCTGCTGGTCAGCTCTGGGGCAGCCTGTCTGCCCCATTGCAGCCACACAGGACAGCTGCCCCTGCAGCAGGGCTCCAATGGCCTGGGGCGCTCGCTAGCAGAGCCTGGACCAAGTGAGCAAGGACTAATTAACCCGGGTCTGTGCCCACTGTGGCAACAACAGCCAGAGAGAACATCAGCACTACCCCACAGGCTCAAAATGTAAATGTCCAGCAGGATGAAAGGTGGACAAAATAAAAGGCTATGTGGGCCTGAAGTGCATCAAAAGCAGATGAGAAGGGACATTTCTATGGGCTCCCTGGTCAGGGAGCACTGAGGAGCTGCTGTGCACCTCTCACCCAGCTCCTTCCTTTGTTTCTTGCACTTTGTGTCTGAAGAGGGATGAATAAGGCAAGAATTTGGGTGAGAAAGCAAAACAAGTACATGTTCAGCACACAGAAATGCAGGAGTCTTCTGCTGAGTGCTTGCCCAACATAGAATATTAACAGTCAGACCAGCAGCCAATCTCCTCCCTCTGCTCCCACATCCCACCCCAGAGACCCAAAGCCCCAGACAGCCAGAGGAGGAACAAGTCCCTGCACTCACCCACTGCAAGGGAGGTGAAGGAGGGAGCGGCGGGGCGAGGAGCCACATCATGGGAGATGGGAGCAGCCAGGCCAGGAACCCAGGGATAGAGCAGGGACTCAGGGACAGCTTCATGTGCTGGGCCTGCTGTCCTGAGAACTCCACTTGCCATGAAGTCAGGGAGCCCTTCCCACAGCCAGAACCCTCACACAGCACATACACTGGATAAACAATCCCCTGCCAGCAGAGCCAGCTCTTATAGAGGTGGCTTCTTGCCCCACCTCCAAGGTAATGTGAGGTGGGGGCACCTGGTGGGGATCTCCTCATCAGCTCCCACCCACAGGCATGTGCCTTCAGCAGGCTGTGGACACAAAGTCTGGCCCTGGGGAAAGGAAAGCAGCCTGTGAAACAAAACAAAAACTGACATGAGGGAGGAAAATTGCTTCCACCTTGCACACAACCACTATTTCATCACGTAAGGGACCCCACACCTGCTTGGACAGGTCTCTTGACAACAAGCCTATTCTGCCCATGGTGCCATTGTTTGCGCCACCTCCCCAGGAGCCAGCAGATCAATCACTGTAGAACAGCTATCTCTGTGACATCGAGGGATTAAAAAAAGCACTGCTGACCCAACAAGCAAGGACAATGGGAGGATTGGCAGCAGCTCCTCATCATAATGCCATTTGTCACCTCCTGACCAATTACTGGTAATTCACATCGATTCTCTGGGCTGGGTGCAATCAGCTAAAAGGCAAAGTGCAGAGCCCTGCTGGACTGAGGTGAGAAGCATGGCTGAGCAGCAGGAAGAGCAGTGTGTGCCTGGGGGCCCTCCTGGGCCACAGCACCCAGCTCTTGCTGGGCTCATGTTAGACACCTTCTCCTTCCGTTCAGTGGTTCAACAGTATCCTCCCAAGGTCATGGGAACTCGCTGCTGGAGTTATTCCAGTTAAGCGGCCCCGCCCAGGGAGAGGGGTGAGTCTTCATCACCAGCAGGAACAATTTCCAGGTACACCAGCATCAGGGTGTGGGGTGGAACTGCTCGGTGGCTATGGCAGAAGTACCAACAGCCATAGGGCTGGGGATTTTTCCTGAGAGTTTACAACATTTTACAGCTAAGGGGTGCTGAGCATGGAGTGCAGCAAGCTGCCTGGCAGCGAGGGAAGTGATGCTGCTCCTCTGTCCTGGCACACTGCTGCTGTAAGGGGAGCAGCACCGTGCAGGAGGAGACACCAGGATGTTCTGCTGGACAGCAGTGTCTGAGGGAAGGGGAGGGGAAATAATGCAATAAAAGTAAAGACAGAAAGATTCTTACTGTAAAAGCTAATTAAAATCTAAGCAAGAGCATGTCCTCAAGTTCAAGTTTTTTGGGACTGTAGGAGCTCAGGCAATCTAATGGGGGCTGAGGGGTCTTCACTTCTGTTAAGGAAATTAATGGCAAACCAGAGAAACAATGCTGATAACACTGAACATGGAATAATGTAGGAAAAAAACTACTGAACCATGTGTGTGGAAAGGCACCTCAGGGGTCTCCAGCTAAACCCCTGACAAGTGCCACAGCCGGATGCAACACTCCAGATGTGGTTAAAAAGCACCAAGTAAACAGAGACCTTTCTTAACCAAAAGGTACCGTGCAGTTACGGTCACACAGCTCCTGAGCAGCAGTCAGGACACAGAAACATTTGCTCTTCCCTGAGGCCCATGAGAAGACAATCACACAGGGATCCAGGACTGTGTGGTTATTTCACAACAATCTCCATCTGGGCATGACATCTGAGCAGTTCAATATTCTGTTCTGTAACTCTCCCCACACCTTCTTTTCCCTGCACACAAGTTTTTCTCCAATGACTTTTTCTGAACCATTCTTACAGGCTCCATTTTAGTCTCCCTGGCATCAGGATCTGCCAGACTCTGCCCATCCACTGAAAGCCATTGTGCTGTCCAGGACCAGCCCCAGTGACCCACCCCCGACCGCCTCACCCCATGGCACAGCACGAAGGGTGCCCTGAGCTCTCAAAGCACAGTGAGTGCAGAAGAGCCAAGCACAGAGCCCACCACCATGTCTTCATCGCAGAGGTGACTGCTGGGCAGGGAGCACTGCAGAGCAGCTTGCTGTGCCTACCAGGCAGTCCAGCCCGAGGGACCTGAGCAAACCACCACATTAGCTAGAAGCCAAATGACAGGACAGCATCTCAGCAGAGGGAGAATATTCCAAGGCTGCAGAAGACGTTCCCAGGGCGTGGGGGAAGGAGGTGTTCTCCTTCACAAAGGCATCCAGCTGCCAGCGAAGGAGCTCTGGAGTTTACACGAGTGTGGCTGGTACCAGCCAGCTCCCCAGATTTCCTTAATTTAATACCTGCTGGAAGGTTGTTGCTGCCAGAAGGTGAAAAATAAACCCTCAAGCAGGGTCTCAAGCACTCAGAATCCATCCCACCTGTGTCCTCAGTCATCTTGGAGAGCATGAGGACACTGCAGAGGGAGCACCACTAACCTGAACTCTTAACAATCCAGCTTTAACTTTAGCTGAAAGAACAGAGGTACTTGGGATTTTCACACTTCTGGTGCCAGCATGGCCTTAACACCTGCTGGTCCTGGGCACTTTCCAGGTTCCTCTGGATCCCTCAGCACGGCTGGGAAGCAGCTGCAGTTGTGCAGGTGTTGAACTCCACAGGGTCCAGCTGGGCTATTCTGAGCCACCAGCTCGAGCCTGTGCAAGGCAGCTGGGGACGCTGGCACAGCATCCGTCCTGAGCACTCCTGGAGAGGCCTCGTGCCCTGGCAGAGACCCAGAAACAGGAGGAGCAGGCAAAGGTGACCTGGAGGTGACAGCCGCCCAGGGGCTTTGGAGCGAGCAGCTTCTGGAGTGAGGCTCGGCTGCAGAAAACTTGAGAACCTCTGGGATGGGATTTCTCTTGAGAATTTCCACCGGTCAGGGGACGTGCCATCTGCCGAGGAGATGAGCTACCAGGGACACTGCAGACATGAGGCCAGTTCTGTCACCGTCTTTCAGACACCAAATGAAGGGTTTCCTGTGCCAGGCAGGCTTTTCTATTTCCCTTCACAGAAGGGGAATAAATTGCTTAATTGAGAAAACAGCTTAAAAAAAATGAAGAGTGCAGGTGGCTTTTGCTGAGCAGTCCCGTTTCACCACCGAGTCAGGGCTGGTGCCACTGTGGGGAGGGAGGGAGGAGAAATGGAGGCTGGTGACGAGGGTGTGAGGCTCCTGGAGGAGGGAGGGGAGTCTCTGTCCTCACACTGCCTTCCCATCCCTCCGTCTGGGGGACCTGTGTTCCTCTGGGTTTCTGGGTGCAGCTTTTCTGCTCCCCAAGGGTATGGCAGTGCTGTGAGGTGCCGCTGGGAGTGCCCCCAGCCAGGCAGACGAGGTAAGCACCTCACCATTCCCACACGACTGCTGGGGAACCACCGAATCCTTGCGGTTGGAAGAGACCTTTAAGCTCATGGACTCCAACCATGCCCCAGCACTGCCAGGTCCCCACTGCCCCGTGTCCCTCACACCACATCTCCACGGCTTGGAATCCCCTCCAGGGGTGGGGACTCCACCACTGCCCTGGGCAGCCTGGCACAGCCCTGGGCAACCCTCAAGGGGAAGAAATTGTTCCTCAGGTCCAACACAAACTTCTCCTGGGGCAACCCGAGCCTATTTCCTCTTGTCCTGTCCCTTGTCCCTTGGGAGCAGAGCCCAACCCCCACCTGGCTCCAGGCTCCTGTCAGGAGCTGTGCAGAGCCAGAAGGTCTCCCCTGAGCCTCCTTTGCTCCAGGCTCAGCATCCCCAGCTTCCTCAGCTGCTCCTCCCCACACTTGGGCTCTAGACCCTTCCCCACCTTCGTTGCCCTTCTCTAGACATGCTCCAGCCTCTCAGTGTTCTTCTTGGAGTGAGGGGCCCAAAGCTGAACCTAGTACTCAAGGAATAACAATAATTCAAGGAATGATAATTCAAGGGAAGGAAGGGCCAAGACCCCACAAACAACCCCATAAAATGTCCCTCAAGAGCCATGTGTGGGAAGAACCCCCAAGCAGCCAGGAAGCTCCTGGGGAGGAACCACTGCCTCAGCTGGACACTGGTCCTCCAGTCCTCTCCTCATGGTCCTTCCACCCTCCTGAGCGGCGTCGCTGGTTAGGATTGGACTAAGGCAGAACACTGTCCCTCTGAAACCAGCAGCCTGTGAGCTCACCAAGTGCTGCAGGATGACTCTGTCCTCAAACCAGTGTGAAACTGGTGTCAGGAGGGTCTGTGATATTGTGCCCCAGAGGATGGTCCCTTCCCCTGCCAGGGCAGCCCTCCACTGGGATTTGCATCCAGGAAACCTCTTTGAAGCGTCCGTTATTAAAATATTAGTGACAACTGAAGCCCTTCAAAAGGAAATTTTCCCACTGAAAAAAAATTGGCCATTTCCAGGACTAGAATTTTATTAAAGACTGATCTCTGCAAAAAATACATGTGTCCATGACTTATCTACATAGGCTTTGAATTCTTGAGGCTACAGTTTTTAATCAGTGCTATTTGCATTACATAACATCCTTTATTTTTGTTTTAATGAGGTTTTTTTTGTTAAATACATCAATAGCGACTCTTCCCTGCCAAGTAATTCCAGATTAATTGCATTTGTTAAATGTTCCCCTTTTTTTTTTTAATTTTCCTCATGTTCCAAGAAGGCAACATGTCTTGAAATTAATGATAGATTCAAATCATTGTATTTTACAAACTCATGTGTATATTTCAAATAATAGACCTAAATGTATCCTGCTTGGGGTTTTTACATCCAGCACTGGCTCTTCCTCACCAAGCCCAGGAGGGTGGGAAATGCTGCTATGCTGTACACTGTGCTGTAGCTGATGGGCAAACTTATTCATCCTGTGGCACTGTTGAGGAATGCGCCAGGAAAATAAGGGCACCTGACACAAGGCAGCTCTTCCTCCTCAGCGAGTTCTAACACGTTACTCAGCCTGACAGGGTGAAATCTGACAGTCCATCGTGATCTATAAACGCACACACCCCCCAGCAGCAGTCAGTTGCATGCTGGAGCTCTGCAGGTACAGGGAGGAGATACCTGATCCTTGAGGACTCTCTAACCTGCCAGGTAAAAGCAGAATTAGACTCAAGGGTCTCAGTTTGAATTTCCAGACACTAAAAAAAAGGTCAGAGAAAAAAAAAAAAAAATGTAGCTAATACAGACTGTGATGAACTGCTGGGACAGTTTGTGTGAGACCATGAGCTGAAGAACACGTCAAGACTGAGCCTGAGATTCATACTGTGGCTCCCATACAGTAACAGGGCTCGTGGCAGGAGTCACTGGGACAGGCTTGTTAGAGCAGACTGGGTGTTCACAAGGACCATTTTGGCTTGGATAAAATAGCTACCAGTCAGTAACCCAGACAGGTGGTCACTGCCCCATCCCTGGAACCACTCCAGGTGAGGTTGGCCGGGGCTCTGAGCACCCTGCTCTAGCTGCAGATGTCCCTGCTCCCTGCAGGGTGTTGGACTGGGTGACCTTGGAAGCTCTCTTCCAGCCTAAGCCAGTCTGTGATTCTGTGATCTCAGGTTATAGTTTCAGGGAAGGGTTATCTTCCAGAGCACAGCAGAGGGAAGCCTGGTTCCTCTGAGTGTAAGCTGTACACAAGCACAGGATGCATCTGAGAGCCCTTCTGACAGATTCTTAATGAGATTTCATATAATGAGCCAGGCTTTATCATTCATAATTAAAAAAGCTTCCCACAGTGTCACAACTGCAGTGCCTGGGAATTGGCAAACCAGATGGGTGCTCTCCTGCCCAGGCAGGTGAAGTCTTTGTTCATTTGGGAGCAGACTTCTTCCATCTCCTCTAAGGCTGTGCTGTACATTTTAAGGATCCATGTGTGCTTTGTGCTGAATAACTCAGTAATGCAGCTCTTCCCCTCCCCATCCATGTGACCAAACTACATTTGCTGTAACTCTGGGGTTAGAAGAGCTCTCCTTCGCCTCATGGCACGTCCTTTGCTCCCTGCCCTGGCTGACAAACCTCCTGGGACAGTCGGGATGAGTCCTGTGCCACTCAGGGTCAGGCTAAAATCAGATAAATACTGTGGACAATTAGCAGCCCAGCTGCCCTCCTCTGTTCCCTTCTCCTCCCTGTTCCCAAGGTGCTGAATAGGCCAGTCCCTCAGTGCATCAACAAAACGAGTCCTGCCCCAGGAACAAAGAGAGATTGTTCCCACACATTGTGCAAGTGGAGAGAAGGATCCAAGCTTATATTTAATACCACAAAATGATCATCAACTTGCCAACCTGCAAATTACTGCAGCAGGCACTCCCAGAATCCAGTTCTGCATTTTGTTTCCTGCTTTCCTAAAAAGACAGAACACAGTAAGTGTTTTAGTATCCCAGGAAAAAAAAACAAACAAAAAACACACACACCAAAAAAAATAAACAAACCAAAGCCAAAGAATCACACAGAACAGCAATTAGGTGAAGGAGAAATAAGGAATTGCAGAAAGTAGGAATTTAGGTCACAACCTAATGATGATCACAAGCACAACCCATGATCAAAAGGCTGGAGCACCTGCCCTGGGAGGAAAAACTGAATGGCTTGGGTCTTTTCTCCCTGAAGAAAAGGCTCAGAGGTGAGCTCATGGCAGCATTCCAGTACTTAAAGTGTGGCTCCAAAGAGGACGGAGGCTCTCTCCTCACAAGGAGCCCCACAGAGAAGACAAGGTGTGACAGGTCCAAGTTGCACTGCTAGAGGTTTCATCTCAATGTAAGAGAGAAATTTTTTACAGTGAGAAAAACCAGTCAGTGGAACAACCTCCCCAGGGACGTGGTGGAGTCCCCACCACTGGAGGTTTTCAACATGCAGCTGGGACAGGCTGCCACAGAGTCTCATCCAGGCTCCCTTTCCCGTGAAAGGCCAGATGAGATGATCTTTCAAGGTCACATCAAACCTCAGGTCTCTACAATTCTGTGGTTCAACCACAGAGGTTAATTTTTATGAAGTCCTCTCTAAAAAAGGAAATTAGCGGGAGAGAGAAACCACCAAATAAATGTCTGCCCAAAGCACTGTGCCCCAGACAAGGAAATACCTTATTTGGAGGCAAGATAATTGCTGGGTTTGGCAGTGAAACAGAGAAGAGGTGCTGTCCTGTTCTCTTACTTTCGAGCCAGTACAGGTTAGATCTGGAGCAGTGAGAGAGAACATTCCCCTGAAGCAGAGCTGCATGCAGCAGCTCTGGCCTGATGGACACCAGCTCTTGATCTCTCTCTCACACAGGCTACTGGAAATTAAAAAAGGCACCTTCTTCTGATCACTCTAGAGACAAAACAGACATCAAATGGACAACCAAGCCAGCAAAACCAAACAAAACCCAAACAACTGAGGATGTTTTCTGGTATTTTGACAGAGAAAAGTCAAAGCGTCACCCAAAACCATCGTTTCTGCAGATTGCCCATGGGTGTGCAGCAGGGAAGCTGAAGCTCTTCTCTGCCCCCCTAGTGCCCAGCTGAGGCTGCTCTCTCTGTCTGTCCATGCTCCTGGGAGCAGCCTGCACACCCAGAGCAGGGCTGGGGTTCTGCTTCCAGCCCATGCACCAGTCAGCACCGGTGGGGCTGGAGCTCTCCTGACCCCTTTCCTTGGCTGCTTCGAGGAGAAGACAATGGAGAGAGAGAGGACTCTGCACAAGTGGGATTTGTTGGGATTTTTTTCATGAATGAATGGAAAAACTCGAAGATTTTGGTTTTCCAAAAAAATCTTTTGTCTCATTTAATAGACTTCAAACTCCTCAATTTTCTAATAAAATTAACATCTGAGGACGCAGTGTCTGTGCCAAACATTTCTCCTCATGTCAATGCTATTTTTTTTCTTTAAAAAAAAAATGGGAGGAGAAAAGCTAACCCAATATTGAGCAAACACCTTGGTGCTGTAAGAATGGATGATGTCTCTGAACTTGCTTGTGAGACACTGTGGTGCTCAGCATCAGATTCCACAAGGTCCAAAGACCACCGGTGGCTTGTAGCTGGGGTGGGGTGTTTGCAGAGGCTGCTTCAAGAATTTTTCTAGAGCAAATATTCATAATTACTTGAGGAAATCAGGAATGATGACTTGGTAGTCACATGGTTGTTTAGCTGTTTGTTTTCCTGATGGGGAAATACAACCGCATTAAGGAAATTGAATTATTTGCTGTTGTGTAATCTTCAACAGTAATTGTGACCTGGCCAGCTGAATGTCATTCCCCAGGATATCTGACTCTATAGATGCAAAGGGAGCTCTGTCCCACGGCAGAGGTGACAGCGAGTCACTGTCCCCCCCTGCGTGGGGCAGCTCGGTGTGGCAGCTGCAGTGGGCTCCACGCCCCTCTCCCCACTGGCTCCAGCTGCAGCTGCCCACCAGAGGAAAGAGTACCTGTGATACACAACACTGCTGGGTTATTTTAAGGTCTCTGGTAACTGTGACACTTAGGCACAGGAGTCTATTAAACACTCAGAAAAATCTTAAATGGTGCATTTGAATAGGTAGGATATAAAAAAAGAGGGGGGAAAAAATGAGAAAGCATTTAGTGAACATGGAGCCATACCATTTATCTCACATCTGTTCAGCCAGCCTCATCCTATTAAGAGCGATTAATGTTTAAGGTACATGAAAAATAAAATGGCTGTAACAAATAGGTACTGCTAATAATTGCCACTTAGTTTTGTGTTCTGGTAAATTAATGGCATGGCACAATGCTGAGTGTTAGCAGGTAGCCCTCGCTCCAAGCAGCAGCTCTGCAGCACCCTGTGGCTAACGACACAGCCCAGCGAGCACCACGAGCGAGCCAAGGACAGGGCACGCTCTCCTAAGCCTCTCTCCAGGAAAGCAGCAGATTTACTGCCTCATCATGAAGGATCTGTATTTTTCTAATCGTTCCATCAGGTTCTTTTATCAAGAGGGTTCACAAAAGAGTAGAAAATGTTCCTGCAAGACCAGAGAGATGGGGTTCCTTCCCAGAGCACCAGAAGGGGTTGCCAATGGAGTCTGGGAGGAATGAAGTGATTCTTAACATAAGTCAATATAAAATTTAAATAATAAAAATAGAAGTACAGAAGTCATGAACCTTGCCAATGAGCTTTGATAACACAACCAGCATTAAAAAAAAAACAAAAAGTCTTTCCCTCACATTTCCCTCTTGCCAATAACAACAATGCTGTCAGTCTTCAGCAGGTGCTGGCATCTAGTTTCTTAAATTAAATGCCCCCCAAAAGCCTTCTTACCTTGATGAGGTTTGTGGAGGCTTGTTTTTTTTTTGGTTTTTTTTTTTTGTTTTTTTTTTTGTGTTTGTTTTTTTTTTTTGTGAGTTTCTTAACATAATCTTCCGTGGTGTTCTTGAGGTGAAACGGTGAAGATGTGCCCCAGAGGGGTGGGTGACAAGTGGAAAAGTGCTCACGGGGTGGTGGCCAAGGGCTCCAGCTGAGCAGGGTGCCTGGCTGGGGGCTGGCAGTGGGGCCAGTGCCGTTCAGCAGCCCCGCTGGGTGGTGGCCCAGGGTCATGCACAGTCACACAGCTGGCAGAAGACTAAGAAGCGATGCCGGGGAAAACAGAAATCCAATATTTTTACTGGTTGTACCTATTAAAAAAAATACTTTCTTTTCTTTTTTTTGCTATTATCTGACTGAATTCAGGGAAAAGAACATTTGGGAAAATATAGATGCTTCAAAACAAGCAAATTTTACTTACACAGAGGATAAATAATGATCTGACTTTGCAACATTTTGCGTAAGAATGAACAGCTTCCATCTGCCCAACTTTTGGCACTCGCAGAGCCCCCCTGATACCCAAGACCCATTATTTGCACCCATGACTGTTTCTCACCACTCAACCCTATAGCTGTACATTAGTGGTGTGCAGGAGCTGTACCCCTGCCCCACTCCCCATTCCCTAAATCCACATTTTCACATTCCTGTCACTGACCTGGAACTCTACTGGCAAAATTCTATCAAGAACTGGGAGGTTAATAGTGAAAACTTCCAGCAGGCTCATAAAGCCACAGCTCTTCTGCTGCTTGTGTCAGACTTTCACCAACCTGGTGAATGCATTGAGAAGAGCATGGGGTGTGGGTTCAGGCTGAGCAGAAGTGTGCAAGACAAGCTGGGCTAAAGGCCAGCGAGAGCGATGGATGCAGCAGATCCTCCACAAACCACAGCCACAACCCCATGGAAGGGAACCACTCCCTTGGAAGTCTGCAGGCTGCTGAGTGAGGTGATGTGGTGGCCCCCAACCCACCGCCCAGCTTTGACACCCCCATCCTGCTCCTCCTCCCACCCCCAGGAGGCTGCAGCTACCTCCAGGCAAATGTGTGATGCACCCAGTTTTGGAAAGCACAGCCCCAGGTAAGGGTGCCCTGGGCAGCCACCTCTGCTCTTCACAGAGCCAGGCACAGCCTGGCTCAGCCAGGCTCCAGACCTGCAGACAGACTGCCAGGCTTTGGAGCTCAAAGCCATACCAAACACCTTCTGAGGACTAACGTGTTCTCCTCAGACACAAACTGGAGCCTGATGGAGTGATGGGTTCCTAGATTACTCAGAAGCTATTTCAGATGAGAAGGAAATTTAAGACAACTTAAAAACCTTGAAATGAGTTTTTGGGGAAGCAGTGTAGAGGCTTTGAGGGATGAGCACACACATCCCTTGCCATGAAGGGATAACTTCTTCAGCTGGGGCAGGACCTGGTAGCAAGGAAGCAGCCACCACAGGTGGAGCAATCACCAGCCCTGTCCTCTGAGCATGCCAGATGCAATAAACTGGCAGGATTTTGAAGGAGAAGACTGAGATCTTATGTTTGAGTACTCACTCCCCCCCAGCCCCTCAAATAAAGATGCCAATGACAGTGCAGCAGGAGGCTGGCCTTTCTCTTTTCAACAGGAATTAGGGTTTATCAAAAGGAAATTTGTGTGAAGCAAGCTGTGTGGCAAAATGGGTCCCAGATTCAAGGCAGGCTTGGACCATGGATCATCAGATAACAGCAATAACAGCCATGGGAAAGACTGCTTTGCATACAGGCATAAAAGCCCACAGGCATCCTGCAACACCCCCCAGCTCGTACCTGCATTTACAGCACTGACCAAAAATAAAACATGATTCATTTGTTCTAGACAACCTGGTGGAGCAAGACGGGGAAAAAATAATATATTCAGTGCCATTTGTGAACTCCTAAATAGTCATATTAATGGCTGTGACATCTGCTCCCACTTTGGAAAGCCTCACTTACTGAGATTAGTGAAGCTGTTATCAAGAGACACTTCATGCCTGCCCTTCGTGGCAGAAGCAGCTCTAGAGCATTGCAGCAGCCTCAGCCAGAGCAAAAATTATCCCCTTCTTTCTTCATCCCTCTCTGCACACCTTAGGAACTTGCAGGTTTGGTCTTCACTTCCAGTGTTCCCATCTGGGCCCAGACAGAGCAGCTCCAGCCTTCAACTAGGCTGCCTTGGCCAACCCAGCTGTCCCCTGGAAGCCCCTTTGAAGCACTTCTGCCCTCTGTTCTGCTCTCTCTCAGACCTGGTGTGCCTGTACAAAAACTCCCCTGGCTGGAAGACGTGTGGGGATCTCGTGTGTGATGGTTTCCTCTGTTGCTGTCCCCACTCTAGCTCTTCAATAATGGTATTATGTTACAGAAAGTCATAGAAGACTTCTGAGGTCAAGTCAAACAATCACTCCAGCCCTGCCAGGTCCCCATTGCCCCGTGTCCCTCACACCACATCTCCATGGCTTGGAAACCCCTCCAGGGGTGGGGACTCCACCACTGCCCTGGGCAGCCTGGCACAGCCCTGGACAACCCTCAAGGGGAACAAATTGTTCCTCAGCTCCTACCAAGAACTCCCCTGGGGCAACCTGAGGCTGTTTCTTCCTGTCCTGTTGGTTGTTCCTTGGGAAAAGAGCCCAACCCCCACCTGGCTCCAACCTCCTTCATTGGCTTTCTTTGGACATGCTCCAGGTCTTCCTTGACTGGCAGCATTTCTAACACCAAAGTGCAAACATCCAGTAATATCTGACTTTTTCACTTGCTCCTTCTTCCAATTCACCACTTGCTGCAAGACTTGAGGACCTTGTCTCAGGAAGGAAAGGATCTGAGGAAAGGTGTTTAACATCTCTGTGCCCCAGAAAAAGCCATGGCAGGAAACTGCCCTGCGAGCCAGGAGCAGTCACTGCTGCTGTACTCTGTGCTAGCCAGAACTGTGAATGTTTGAGGAGTTGAGTTTATTCTTTTTCTCACTCGTAGACATGTTATCTCACTGTAAGATTATTTCAGTCTGCCTAAAGAGACCATTCCAGGAGGTTGGAATCTTGTACTTCACTCAAAACCCTTTATTCCCCACCACCAAATTTACCTAGTCTAGTAAACAACCCTAAGACTGCAAAACAAAGAAAAGTGACTGTGGAAAACAAGAGGAGTATACGATGAGGTGTATTTCAACCCTGCTTTTCTGTTTTGTTTTTTTGTGTTGGAAAAATATAAATCTGGCAGCATGGTGGAGGAAGTTTTGTATGTAAAATATAAACACTGTTGTATAAGAGAAAGGTAGCAGTGCTGACTCTCAAAGGAAAGTGAGGTTAAAACACTTTGGTAAGAACTGTACATATAGAACCTTTCAACAAGATAAAAATAATAAAACAAGAATTGAAATCTAGAAGTACTTGCTAGTGGTTGCATTTTTTATGGCAGTTCAACACCTCCCTTCTGCCATTTTTAGCATAACTATACATGGCAATATGCACCTACTTAACTCTGTTTATTTCTAGCATTTAATCTGGAAAAAAAAAGTATCTGAAGAGTGCTAGGCAAGATAAAAATTAGAGGGAAACATCTGGAAAAAAAAAAATCAAGAAGAAAACAGATAGAAGAAGTGATGGAGATTTGCTGCTATCCCAAACAATGGCAGTCTGACACCGAGCAGAAATCCCAGTCCTTCTGACAAAAGAGGACATCAAAATGAAAGAAAATTGAAGTAACAGCCTGCAGACTCTGAAATTGCCCTTATTTCTGTAGTTTTTGCTAATATTACTCACAGGCAAAGCAAAGGGTAAAAACCAAAATTGCATAATTTACTGAGCAGACCTTTTTGAAAATAGGAAGAAATATGTCCAGCATAATCAATGCAGTTTGGAAAAGAGCAGTCAGAAGAAAACTAACCACAGCCAAGCACTGGTTTTGTTCAAAAATCTGCAGAAAATCAGAAACAAGAAAGGAAAAAAAAAAGCTCAACTGTTGGCACTAATTTTCCACATGTCAGCCTTACTGAAACCAACTTAAAGACCCTTCTGAGGCAGTATCATCACAACAAGCCTGTGCTACCAGGAATACATTCTGCATCAACAGGTCCCCAGTGAGTATTTGGAACTGCTGCTTACCTCAGGACACGCGTGGCGTGCAGGTGGGGGCTGTATCTGTAGTCTCTTCGCCAGGCTCACCAGCAAGGGTTAAACTCGCATCCTAAAACGTGCTGAGAAGTAGGAAAGAATTGAGAATACACTGATTTCAGGCAGCTTTTACCTGGCTAGAAAAAAGATCCGGGAGAGGTTGCATTTAAGTTCGATTGTCATGGCTTGCTCTTTAGTTTCCAGGGAAGCCTTTTTCCCTTTAAAGTGATTAAAAAAAAAAAAAAATCATAGGAAACAGCCTCAAAGTAGCATCTGGCCTCTGCTCCTTCCCCATACAAATCCATGTCCAGCTGAAGACCATGGAGGGGTGGGTCCAGCCCTGCCCTGGCCACCAGCTCCCAGCCCTGTGCAGGCAGGAGGATGCTGGGCAGGGCTGTCCCTGGGGCACCAAGGGGCACAGCCAGCAGGTCCTGCCCCACCACCCAACATGCCAGACACTGTTTGTAGTGTCTTGTGAATGAAACAGAAAATCACCCTTGCCAGAGCAGCTGAGAAAGCCCAAAACAGCAGTGGTGAGGCGTGAGAGGCACCAGGGAGGAGGAGTGAGTGCCCATGGGTGTTGCCAGATGCCACCACGAGAGCCCCAGACCTGCTGCCTCCTGGGTGCTCCAGGAGGTCGGGAGTCCCCTCTCAGCGGGGCTTTGTATCCTCCCCACTTTTCCCTCCATCTTTCCAAAGAGCAGGAAGGAATTAAAATCTCCCTTCAAACCTTCTGAGTCCCTGCAGCCTTATTTCTTCCTCGAGCCCCATGCGATGGCTTTCCACCCTTAACAGTACTTTGTTTAGAATCTCAGACCAGATTTGTAACTTTGAAACAGTTATGGGAATCGCTTTGGTGAAGCATTAACAAAAACACCCCAGGAGAAGCCAAACAGATCCCAGGTGAAACTGGCACACCCCTGCTGAGAGGCACTTCTCACAGAGCCCAGCCAGGTTTTGTCTGTTTTCTTTGCAACAGTTCCAGGGGAGATACTATAAACTGTGAGCTCACACTAAAACAAAGCTTGGGAACTTCATTGCTAAGGTTAAAGAAACAAAACAGTTAAATGTGGTTCCTGCTCAGCCGAGGAAACATCCACCCTGACACTTAAAAGAAGACGGAAGCTTTCTGGCAGGAGGAAATCCTCCTCATTAAATGATCTGCAGAGAGCAGCTTCTCAGATAAAGCTGGAAATAATCAAAGAAGGATGAGAAATGGCAGTCACCCAACAAGGGCTCACAGAAGTGGAACAAAGGACCGGTGACCTGGAACACCACACAAAAGAAATGAAACTCATATTTTAAAAGCAGAATCCCCAGCAGCCACTTAAGAACAGTTGTTTCTCAGCGTCCCGCCGTACTTCACTGAGCACTCTGAAGATCACCGCTTGAGCTGTGCACTTCAAGAGCTTTGTCGGGTAACTGCAGCCTTCTGCCCATCCCTGCAGAGCCCTCCGGGCCCAGCTGTGCACTGTGGCACTGCCAGCTGCTGCCATGCTCGCCAGTGGCTGGGCTGGTGTGTGCAGGGGCCCCTTCGTTCTGCTCGTGAGGCACACGGGATGGCCATGGCCACCTGGGACTGGCTTTCCTACAACAAGGAAATGGTGGCTCCCAGATACGAGCTGACTGGAGAACTGCTCCGTGCCCCCTCCTCTCATAGAATCATGGAATCATAGAATGGGTTGTGTTGGAAGGGACTTTTCAAGGTCACCCAGTCCACCTCCCTGCAGGGAGCAGGGACATCTGCAGCTAGAGCAGGGTGCTCAGAGCCCCGGCCAACCTCACCTGGGATGGTTCCAGGGATGGGGCAGCGACCACCTCTCTGGGCAGCCTGGGCCAGGGGCTCACCACCCTCAGCATAAAATAATTCTTCCTTCTAGTCTAAATTCCCACTTTTAGATTAAAATCATCCCCCCTTATCCTGTCACAAAAAGCCCTGCCAAAAACATTGTCCCCAGCTTTCTGACAGTCCCTTTGAAGCCCTGGCAGCCCTCAGCAGGTCTCCCCAGCTGGAGCCTTCGCTTCTCAGGCTGTCCCAGCCCAACTCTCTCCTGCTGGGCTCCCAGCAGAGGGGTTCCCCCCTCGGGGCATTGCTGGGGCTCCTCTGGCCCCACTCCAGCAGGTCCCTGGCTCTGCTGTGCTGAGGACTCCAGAGCTGCCCCAGCACTGCAGGGGGGTCTCCCCAGAGTGGGGCAGAGGGGCAGGATCCCCTCCGTGCCCTGCTGACCACACTGTGTTGGGTTGCAGCCCACTACACAGTTGGTTTCTGGGCTGAGGAGGGCGCAGTGGCAGCTCTGGAGATGTCCAGTGCCCCACAGCTCCACCACCCTCCCAGAGAGCTCTAAGCCCATGATCTACCTCCTCATTCCTCTGAGCCAGCATCCCCCCTTCCCAGGGGCCTCTCTGCCCAGCTCCCACTTGGGATCCCCACCAGCAGGGACATAGGTGGGTCTCCTCACCTGGTGCCCCCTGCCCCAAGCTCTGCCAAACTCACTGCTGTCTCACCAAGGCAAACCCCCAGATCCCTGAATTTCTGTCTCTTCATAACTGATTTCAAAGACAAGTCGGTCTGTGCAACATCTGAAAAGTAACGGTCAGCCAGAATATATTTCTACAGCTGAGAAGAAAACCTAATGAAGTTATAGATGATACGAGTACAGATAGGATGACCCCTAAGGGAAGAAGCTTTTATTCTGTCTGCAATGAACTTAAGGAGTATTTTATATTGCTCATCGTTTCACCCATGGTTTTCCTTCTACAAGAGGGGAAAAAAAAAAAAAAAAAAAAAAAACAGAAAAAGAAACCCACCCTGTTATTCCTACCACTGGCATAACTTTGCAGCTGTTTAAATTCTGAGGGCAATATGTTACCCCAGACGTCACTCAAGTAAACAGTAACCCCATCATTCATAGCAAGGAGTCCTTACCCAAAAGAGGAGGAGATTAATCCTTGGTGTCGTGTTTAAATGGCCAGCATTACCCGAGGACATGGTCACCTGTGCAGGGAAGTAGAATAATAGATCTCACTTCCTGAGTATGCTTCTGAGCTGCTGGGATTTCACCCTGGCACCCCTGAGATCACTCCAGTGAATGTGATGGCCTCAGCACTTCCAGCAGCACTCGAGGGTTCTCAGCCCCAGACTGTCCGCCAGCTCAGCAAAACTTTAAATGATTGTCATTCCACATTTCATACAGGCTCAAGACAAAAGGAGATTGAGTCTGAATTATTGTCTCAAGAGCCTGTTCAGGACATGCTAAGGAGAACAGCAGGACATTTGAGGCCCACTGCTGTTTCTGCTTTCTTCTGGTCACGTTCATAAACCACAGCCTTTACTTTCCAGTCCTATCAATCTTTTTTCTCTCTCAAGTGCTAAATTAATCCTATTTTAAAATGTCAATTAAGCTGGTCAACTTTTTGATGGTATTAGAAAGTACTTGTTATCTTTGCTGCCCTTTAATTTTATGAAATTGGAGAGAATAATCCTGCAAAAATAAAGCCCCTCCAGCCATAAGCTTATCTGTAAAATATTCATTTTTAATGATATTAAGTTGAAACAAAATCTTTTCCCTCTTTTTGTAAACAGAAGGAAGATTATATTTGCACTACTTACGAAATGAGGTATGAATGCAAAAATGAACCTATGGAGACAAAGATAATAGGGAATGCAGTAATTAGAAGTCTTTACAGAGTCAGCATTTGCCAAAATTTCAAAAGTCACCTTAGCAGAAACTTATTTTCTTAATTAGGCACCAGGATCTTGTTCTATTTTTCTTATTTTGGTGGTTTTAAGAAAGGAAGAGAGCAAATATAGTGTGTATCTTCTACTGACAGACTGGAACAGCCCCAATTAAGGCAATGAGCCGTTCCCCAGCTGATACAAATGGCATGACGTAAAAGGCCCTGCTGAAGTCACGGTGGGTCCTCAACTGGAGACTCACTGGGTGTCCCTAGTCACCTGCAGAAGCCTCTCCAGCAGTCATGGGCACCCCTGAGGTTTTGCCAAGGTTTTCAGGAGCCTGCAATGCACCCGAGGGACGGAGTCACAGCTGGACAGCCCTCAGCTCCTTAGCTTGTCTGTGACCACCCGGCTGTGGTGCAAGATGTGTAATGGTTTGAAAACAAACCAGTGAGAGACTCCAAGTCAGAAATACAATTTAATAAGGAAAAAAAAAATAAAAGCAATAATACAAAGGAAAACCACAGACAGAGTCAGAATACAACCTGATACTCTGTAGTTAGGGTGGTGGTAGCAGTCCAGATGAAACAGTGGTCCCGTAGAAAAGATCTGGTAGCTCTTGTCCTCTGGAAATCCAGTGGGTAAGGCCCCCTGTGCTGTCCTGAACCCCAGTTTATATCCAGGTGGGAGCAACTGGCTCCTCCCCCTGGGTGGAGCATCTCACAATGGGTTGATATCAGTCTATGAGTCATGCAGTGGGTCCTTGATGGTCCATTAAACAGAAATAGCTCCTGGGGGGAGCTCTGTATGAGTCATGGGGCGAGGCATGGATGGGCCCATTAACAGGGAGGAGGACTCCTGCTGGGTGGGAAAGGTGTTAACATCTCCCCTGACCTTGAACTTCTTTCCTTATCTGTTATAGCCTGGGGTGTGAGGTCTGGCCTGGGCAGCTGCTACCCATGATTTTCTTAACAGCCCATGAGCACTGACATAGAGAGTATAGAATATACAGTTTTGGTTCTACCCACATAAGGATAAACTGGTCCCAGCCCCTGTAACCATGACAAAGATGGCACAAGCACCAACAGCTGTATGCAGGTGAGCTGTAAGAGCTGGGCATCTTCTAAACATTGGCAGGTGACGTGCCACGAGGTTTGTTCATGACCAGAGCTATCCATCCTCTTTTCTTTTTAAATCCTCACCCATTTCCTGGAGCTGGGAGAGATGCTACAGCCCTGTGTAGATCCAGGACACAACGGTGCAGGCTCACAAATGGAAGAGCAGAGACAGACAGAGGCAGATGTAACATCTTCTCACACTCAGCCTGGTGCAGCCCTCACTGAGTTTTGTTCACAGGATGCTCTCCAAGCTGTGGGATGTTCTTCCCACTCCCTGGAAGCCAGGAGCTTGCCACAGTTTGCACCAGGTCTCCCTTTATCTTCTCAGGGACACAATCAGACCTGGGCTTTGGGGATTTTACTACTTCATAGCAAGAGGCCCTGGTGGCTTTGAGACACGGCTGACTACTAAGGTTGACCTGCCCTCAAAAACACAATCCCCAGGGAATCAGTCAGAGCCAATTCAAATAACTAATGCCTCTCTAGGGCCTCTCCCCTACCCCAGAACATCCCCTGAGGACCTTATACCAGACTTCTGGGCAAGCCAAGGTGGGGGAGTGAAAGAGGTGGGACCCCAACCCCCCTCTACAACCTGCGTTTTGCCAGGAAAAAGTTTGCTTTCCTCAAAACAGTCTCCCTTTCAACTCGATTTCCAGGCTTGCAGCCCTTTCACCAGAAGACCGTCTGCCAAGTACAGCAGTGCTGGTGCCAGCCGATGCCCGGGCAGCTGCCCGGGGTGTTCCCTGGGGGGTGGCACGGGGCCAGGGCAGCAGGAGCTGTGTGAGCAGGGCAGGACATGGGGCTGAGCGGGCTCAGAGAAAGCCAATTTAACAGCCAGCAATTAAGTGACAAAGAGGATTAGGGCATCAGCTGGAGACTGAACAGCGGGAGCAGCAGGACAAGAAATAAACCCAGATCTTCATTTCCCACAGCTGTACCACAAAGCCAGGTGCTCACACCAGTATTTGTGCAGCCACGACCTGGTCCCCAGGGGAACTTGTCTGCCCATTGACTTATCTCAGCAATTCCTCTTTAAATACATGCTTAATAAAACCTTGTTTAAAGAGCAGCACAGTGTCCACTGCCCTTTAGCACTCCCTGGCTACTCTCCAGACAATTTTTCAAGAGACTGAATTTTTGTGCTAAATAAGCCCGTAGGCAACTCTGTCTCTTCACTGTAGTTACACATCAGCTGATAACATCATACACACCATTTCTGGGTGCATTTAATGTGAAACTGGGCAAGCTCACTAGGAAAGGGCTTCTCTCCATCGAGGAGCAGCACTTCTCACAGTGGTTTTCCAGACATAAGACAGTGCCGGAGGGAACCATCCCCCACGTGCCAGTTACTTGGACTCACGTAATAAATCTTGCAGTAGCTTTAATTCTTTTTTCTTCTGAAATGCTCCCGTATCAAGTACCTTTAACAGAGAGGGACATTTCTTCAGTGATCTCCATGGGTAAGAAGTTCTAAAATACATCAGGCTGAACATCAAAAGCAGAGAGTGGTTGTCATATTAATGAATCCACAGGCACTAAACCAGGGATTATTTTTATCTGGTTAAGTTGTTGATCTTTGTTTTAAAATGTTCTTTAACAACAAAACCAAAGAACATCATCACTCATCAGGAGTCCTACGAGTGCAGAGCGCAGAGAGATCAGAGAAGGTAATGAATGGTAACAAATACAGCAAATCAACCCAAATGTTAGATGACTCATTCTGAAGAGTAGCAACTGGAAACTGAAATCTGGATTCCAGCCAGAGATATTCAGGGAACTGCCTTGATTTTTGCAAACCCTCTTGCTCTGCAAGTCAGGAACTCTTTGCTTCACGAGACCAGTTTGTCTGTGGCTCAGGCAGTGCCAGGCTTGGGCTTTGGACTCACTCCAAAGTCAGCCTGGACTGGCATGGAAGGCTGGCCCAGAGACCTCTGAAGGGCTCTCCCAGCCTTAATTATTGCTT
>NW_008596731.1:45232-53144 GCF_000691845.1 Merops nubicus | reverse complement strand
TTTTTAATTTTTTTTTTTTTTTTTTTTTTTTAACTAATAGAAGGCACTCAGGGAACAAAAAGCACCCAGGACAATGAAAACAGGAGTTTAGTAGATGGGATAGGATTTAGTAGGATATTTCAGCTGGAAGGGACCTACAATGATCATCTAGTCCAAGTGCCTGACCCTCCCAGGGCTGACAAGATGTTAAACCACATTGTTAAGAGCATTGTCCAATATTATTGATATTTCAGCTCATATGTTTGTGCCATAAACTGTTCCATTTGCCAGCCTTGCACAGTGCTGCCGTGTGGCACAGAGCTCTGCCGAACCCTCAGTGAGGAACACGGGTGGCTGAGCCTGGGAACATGAGCAATGTACCATCGTGTGCCAAGAAACATGCCAGGTTTGTGCACAGACTGAGCAGGAGCACAGGGAGCCTTGAAGGCATCTCTCTGGAGTTTCTCAAAGCACTTTGCTTCTGTTTATTTTAAGTTATTGGGGTTCAGTTCTGTCCCCAAACTCATTTGTTTTTGTGCAGTCAGACTTTCCTTCAGCTGAATGCCTTTAAGTGATCCTCCTTCAGAGACATAAACAACCCCTGTTTCCGTGGCACTGTCCTCTGCTAGAAGTGGAGCATCTGCTGCTGGTCACCTGCCTGGCAGCTGAGGTGCCTGCTGGGGCAGCACCAGCAGGGTGCCTGTGGCCTCCCACTGCTCTGCGTGTGCCAGGCATTCCACACTTGCCCCAGCAGACTGGATTGTTGGGCTGGGGCACTTTTTTCTCAGTTTTTTTAAAACCTTAGAACCATAGAATCATTTAGGTTGGTAGAGACCCTTAAGATCATCCAGTCTAACCACTAACCCAGCACGGCCAGGTCCCCACTGCCTCATGTCCCTCAGCATCACAACTCCATGGTTTTGAAAGCCCTCCAGGGATGTTGAGGCGACTCCATCACTGCCCTGGGCAGCCTGGGACATGCTTTAGTAACTCCTGTGGGGAAGAAATTTTTTCTCATGTCCAACCTAAACCTCCCCTGGTGCATCTTGAGGCTGTTTCCTCTTGTGCTGTCCCTTGTTCCTTGGGAGCAGAGCCCGACCCCCACCTGGCTCCAGCCTCCTGCCAGGGAGTTGCTGTGGCTGTGATCTGCAGCTGTGCTGAGAGCCAGGACGGCCCAAGATCCTGCAGAAGACTTCAACTTTTCAGGCAGTAGCTTTGCCAAGTAGGAAGAAATATGTGAAAACAGCTTACGAGTTGAGAACACACCTGCATTCAACACAGCACCTCTTTTCAACAGAAAATACCTTCCTGGCTCCAAGATCCCTTTTCTGATTAAAGTTTTTGAAACTGGCACACTCCTGTAATACATTTTGATGAAATCCCATTCTCCAGTGAAATTGTTATCCTGGATAACTTCCAGGCAACAGCAGCACAAAGACTGTTAATCAGGTTCAGGAGAATATACAGTGACTACAAAACCAGCATTAAACCACCGATGGGAGGCAGTCTGAAATTCATGGTTCACAGAGAATAAAATTATTCTTGAAAGCAGGGTTACAAAGATATAAAACCAGGAAAAAAAATCTTGAAAGCCAGAACTTAAGTGATTACCTTCATATTGCTCTATTCTCAGACTGACATCAGGTAACTGAGGCTTTTATTCACAGCAGCATAGGCTGAAATCCATCCTGTTGTGTTAATAGGAAGAATGACTCAAAACCTGCTTCCCAACACTGGAGCCCAGCCGACTGCCTCACAGTCCCCCTGTGCTGTGCAGAATGGGGGAAAATGCCCCATTTTCTGCCCAAAGCCTTGTGTCCCCTGTGCTGCTGCACAGCCCCCAGGCAGCCAGAGGGGTGGCTGGGTGGAAGGGGAGCTGTCAAGGGGAGGGACAGCCTGGGGGCATTGCAAACCCCCCATCTCCACCCACGAAGGGAGGAAAACTCCCAGACTTGCCAGCAGCCAGCTCACCAATACAGCTATTTGAGGCTGGAGATGCTCGACCTGCTCTGCAGCTACAGCCAGGCTGCAGAGGTACCCGACAGCAGGAGAGTGAGGGGAGGGGAGCTGCTCTGCTTAAAGGTGGCACTGCAGGCAGATGGACTTCTCCTGGTGGCACCTCCCGGGGCAGGGGCTGGGCGGGGTGCCCGGCCCTCCCTCCCACTGTTAGAGCATCAGTACCTCAGCCTCCTAAACTGGGATTAAGGCTTAAACCACGGGTACAAAACTCAGAATCACATAGTAGAATATAGGTTTTAAGGCAAAGAAACCCCAGACTGTGAGCTGTGGAGGTCTGCAGGGAGTTACAACGCTTCGCTGGGGGCCTAGAGAAAGTGTATTTGAGGCTGAATGACATCACTTTCTTCTGAGTGCTGGATTTTTATTTTTGTGCACTCCGAGTCTCTTCAAGGGCAAGAAGATGCATTGATGAGGCTCCTGAGGTGCTACAAAAATGTGAATTTGGAAAAAGAGAGCACAGATGCAAAAGAGACAGCTTTGGGGAGAGGTGGCCAAAATTTCCAATTATCTTCTCTCTAAACGATCAGTAACTTGCTGATAAATGGATCTGCGTGACTCTGACAGTGCTGATGAATCACCTCTGCCAGAAAACATGAAGACTGATATATTGTTCAACCTTAAACTAAACATATCATGTTGACGTTAATTCACTGGTAGGCCTACAACCTGGATTTCATCAGTATATATAATTAAACATGTTGCTTCATGAATTTTACAAATATGGCACAAAGTTGCTAATGGGGTGTCTTAAATTCTATTAACATTCATTTAATCTCTTTGGTTTCTCTTTAAACATGCATTTAAAATTCTAATCACTGCAAAAAGTTTTTAATGAAACACAATGTTAATGAAATATGTGAAAGAGCTATTGAAAGAAAGAATTCTTAAAAAGAAAAAATGGCAAGAAAGAAAAAGGAAGCGTGCTAAGCCAAACTGGCACAAATATAGGCAGGGAGCTATTTAAAGGCTAAGGGAAAGCACGGCTGCATTCTAGGATAGCATGATTTTAAAGGGCTTTTTTGTATGAAATATCATTTATTTGGATTAATTAGGGGATTAAGCTATGAATTCATCCCAGCTCTATCATTTATTTTTACCCTCTACATTGCTCTGCAACAGTTCTTCCTCTCATAGGCAGTGCCCCACTGCTCTGCTCTGGTCACTCCCACGCCTGTACTCACTGCCTGCCCCCACGGCAGCCCCACCACCGCATCCCACCGCAGTGCCCAGGAGCTGGCTGCTCTCACTGACCCGGTGGAGAGCAGCATTATTCTCCAAATGGTGATGGAAACCATGCCCTGGGAGATCAAATGCCCTTCAACTCAGTTTGGCTTCAAGGATCAAGCAGAAGCAAGACCTCCTGTGAAGTCCACCACAGAAGCAGAGTCAACAGAAATTGCCAGGACTCAGACTCTGTGCTGAGCACATCTCCAAAGAGCTCTCCATGCAGCAGAGCTTTTGTGGTCCCCTCCATCAACGGGAGCAACTGCAAAGTGAGACACTCATATCTCATATTCAGAACCCAAAGTGCAGCACACAGAGCTGGGGCTCTTCAGCCAGGAGCTGTTTTCATGATTAACAATGAGAAACGGTTTTCTGGTGAGAATTTATCTATTTATTAGCTCATTGCAGGAGTTTCTGGATGTGCTGCTACTGAAGAACCTGCAGGGATAGTAAATGCTTGTGCCTGGGTCTTCCCTCGGGCTGCAGCAGATGATGCCCACACTCCAAAACAAGGAGGAGGCAGGAGGAGAAGGTCCAAGGGCTCTCTTGGCACTGAGGAGGTGGCTGACCTGCTGTCAGCACACTGGGGCCAGCACAGAACTCCTCCTGTGTCCAGCTTCACAGCCACCCCAGAGGAGAGCCGGGGCTCTGGATGCCAAGGGGTGCAGGGAGACAAGGGCTCGGCTGAGGAGACCCAGCCACAAGGGGAACCCGAAGGAAAAGGTTCCACCAGGCATCTCCAAATGAGACATAGCCCCTTTTGTGTGATTTTGTTAAGTCCCCATTTGAAGCTGTTCATTGAACAGAAAGCAAAGGAGATGCAGACACAGCAAGGAGTTCCCTCCCAGGCTGAGGGAGCCTGTCACCTCAGCACAGAGCTGCCCTGCAGCAGCAAACAGAGCAGCTCTTATTGCTTCTGCTCCCATCACGTTGGTCCCAGATCTCTCTGCTCCTTAAACCTCATCATCCCTGTGCTGATTCTTACCAGTGTTCACAGGATTGCTTCCAGTGCCTTGGAGAAAATACCTCCAGCAGTGAATTTGCCAAAAGCACACACTGGTCTGAGAACACCAGGGAAAGGGCAAACATCAGTGAGTGGCTTGGCTGGGAAAAACACACAACAAACCCTAAAACTCATAGCTGAATTCACAAGACTGCTTTAAGAAAGTGACTTAGTGCCCTACACTCTTTTCTTCAAAATAATAAAATTAATTATAAAATCATAGAATCATTTTGGTTGGAAGAGACCTTTCAGATGGAGTCCAACCATTCCCCCAGCACTGCCAGGTCCCCACTGCCCCGTGTCCCTCACACCACATCTCCACGGCTTGGAAACCCCTCCAGGGGTGGGGACTCCACCACTGCCCTGGGCAGCATAGGACACACCTGGGTAACCCTTGCAGGGAAGAAATTGTTCCTAATGCCCAACCTAAGCCTTGCCTGGGATTGCCAGTTTTAGAGACAGAGTGGTCACGTCCCCATGTGTGCATGTCCCAGGGCTGCAGGCTGCACAGGTCGCCTGGCTGGACAGAACGTCCTTGGCCAGGGACAAGGGAGTCCTGCACCAAGGAGCTTTGCTGCTCCCTTCCTGTCTTGTCCTCCTGCAGGACCACTTACAAGGTTTATGCAGAACCCAGCAGCTGAGACAGGGAGGCCATGAGTCACTGTCACAGCAAGTTGGCTTTAGGGAGCCCGGTACCAGCTCAGGGAGGCTGCCACTACATATTTCGGAGGGTGCAGTCAATATAAACTGGTTTCTGCACATATTATCACTCCATTAGCATTTTAATGCAAAAATAAGTGCATTGATTGTGGTAACAATCGTATTATTACACAGCTGGTCCGTGTTATGTAGTAAGTGGTTAACACATTCTGTAATTCATGAATTGGGATTGGTTCTTTTTTCTTTGAAGGAACACGTGCTGTGTGAATAGGTGGGGGTAGGAGAGGAAACCATAGAGTCTAGGTCCTAATGGGAAGGGAACACTCCACTGACATGATATCAATGCAAAGAGCAAGCAATGCTACAGATGCCCAAAGCCATCAGATCCAGTCCTAAAGCTACAAGCAAAGCACGTAAAGAGAAAGACCTGTCATGCAAAAACTTCCTTTTCTTTCCTGATAAGTTACATTCAGCAGCATGCAAGATACCACAGAATGGTGAGAACTACATAACATAGTTTGAATAGTATACATCCCTCAGCTGGTGTAAACCTGCACCTCTGGGGCATTAAACAGAGCACAGAGGCAGTGGAAAGGCAAGAGGAATACAGCAACCACAGTACCCACAGAAATGTAGCCTTAGCTCAAGCCTGGACTAAACAGCAACATCACCAATCCCATGTCAAGCCCTAGAATCTCTGTCCATCCCTTCTGCTGACCACTTGCCCAACATAGAATATCGACAGTCAGACCAGCAGCCAAACTCCTCCCTCTGCTCCCACATCCCACCCCAGAGACCCAAAGCCCCAGACAGCCAGAGGAAGAACAAGTCCCTGCCCCCACCCCCCACAGGGGAGGTGAAGGAGGGAGCAGCCAGGCGAGGAGCCACATCATGGGAGATGGGAGCAGCCAGGCCAGGAACCCAGGGATAGAGCAGGGACTCAGGGACAGCTTCACGTGCTGGCCCTGCTGCCCTGAGAACTCCACTTGCCAGGGAGTCCCTTTCAATAACCAGAACCCTCACACAGCACATACATTGCGTAGACAAGCTGAAGGTGGGGGCACCTGGTGGGGATCTCCTCATCAGCTCCCACCCAAGGCTGGCCAGACCCTGGGTGAAGACCAGTCAGGAGAACCTGTTTTGCCTGATTGTGGCCATCATCCATGTGCCAACCCTCATTCAGGGCTGAGGGTTTGACCCCAGCACTTCTGCATCCCAAACCTCTCCCACAGACACCCCCAGCAGCAGGAGCAGTGAGTCCCCCTGAGGCTGTGCTGGCTGGTGAGCACCAGCCTGGTGCCATGGCAGGTACCACTGTCGCACCTGGCAAAGCAGATCTCGACCTCTCACTGGCTGCAGAAGGAAGGAATTGCAGGGACACTGAGACACATGAAACTATGAAATCACAATTAAAGAGACCTATGCAAGGAAAACCTGCAAAACCTGAGTTAAACCCAAACGAAATGGGCTGAAGAGAGAGAATTTTGAGTGGGGGATGACTCAGAACAGGCAGCTGGACTTGCCAAAATGTGACTTTCCATGGCTGCATTTCCATCTCACAGCACTTTCCTGGAGTATTCATGCCATGTATTTTTATTTGTTTTTAATTAGTTTGTTTTATGACCCTTTTCCAGACTGGAGATGAAAAAGAATTGAAATATTGGAATACCCTGCAGAATAAAAATTCTTCATTTTCCTCATTTAAATACAATTTCAGATAAATATCAGGAACAACATTAGAGGGCCAGCAGCAATAGCAGAGCGACTGTTTTGTGAACTTTGCATGATTTTTTTTCTACACTCTAATATCTCCAGTTATTTATTTGTTAGATATCATCGCCTATATTTGGACATGTAGAAATGCTGAAGTTCAAAGACAAATCCTCCAGGCTATGCCATGAAGAAAACCTTTCTGGGTTTTGTAAACAGGCAGACTGGAATTCAGCGAGCTGATCTGGAATGTACCTCTCGGGCAGACACAATGCTCTGCTAGGGAAGGCAGAGAAACATTTTTGAGACTGTCTTCTAACTGTGGCAAAGCAGTAATTGCACCAAACCATTTCTAGTAGACAGAAATGGGTCATTTCATGCACAATTTACAATACACAAAAGTCAATATATATCATTAACATGAGCTGAGCATGAAGAAATCATCTGTATTATTAAAACTGACTGCACGATTAGCTAGAGCAAGCATCAACAAAATCCTGCAGCAGATTTGTGGGAGCTGTCCTTACACACACAGAGGCAGACGTTCAAACAGCCTTTTCTCACCATTTCTGCCCATGTTCATTCTGGTCCCTGCACTCCCAACACTGGACGTGTACCGACAGCAAAGCTGCCACGAGTACCACGGGTCTGCGGGTGGCTCAGCTCAGATTTAAAGCTGTATTGTGCCCTGCTCTTGTCCAGGTGTACCCCATTCCTCAACAAGAGCATCACTGTGCACACAATGATGTTCCAGTGGATCAGAGCACTTTATATGTAAAAAAAGGGCCGTGTCCTGCATACTTGCCAGCCTGGGTCATGAGCTGCTCTACCTGCCACATTGAGTCAGCCTCAGAGCCCAGCTCGGCGCTCGTGGCAGGAACACGTGCAGCTCAGTGAAGATGCTCTTCAGCCCTTGTTTGCTTAAAAAAGGAGCCAGTGCTAGCCTGGCTCTCCTACTGAAACAGCGTACATGCAAATGCTGGAGGAAAGAGAAAAAGACTCAAAACCAAAAAGGAAACCTACTTGCTCGTTGCCCTTTCCACCGCTGGCAGTGGCCTGCATGCCCCGGCAGCAGGAGTGTCCCACCAGGGCTGAGTGAACAGAGCAGGCAGGACAAGCCCCTGGCAAGGTACTGGGACGTATTCCTGCTCTTGCGTTTCTCCCTGATGTAAGGAATGGCCCAAGAAAAGGAAGATGCCTCATCCCTGCTGCCTGGGCATGCTGTACGGGCCGGGTGCTGGCTCAGTGACACCCAGCTCACCTGGAGGCTGGCAGCATCCCGTTCCCCACCCCATCGTGTGCTCCCCCCGACCAGCA